>NC_026656.2:16653024-16794970 GCF_000004075.3 Cucumis sativus | reverse complement strand
GAGGTAAATTTAAAAACACCGAACTTTTTTTTTTTTTTCAAATTATATTATATTATTTAATTAACATTTTTTTCTTCATCTATATATAGGCATTGAATCAGAGAGACTATACATTTGGATCACCATGATGCATTAATGCCATATCTTAGAAAAATAAATTCAACAAAAACAAAAGCATATGCCACAAGAACATTGCTACTTTTGAAAGATGGAAACTTTGAAGCCATTGGTTATTGAGTTGAGTCTGCCACACCCTCAAGGTGATCAGTTTGGTGCAAATAGCAAACAATTTTTCCAGCTGAAGAAGGAGTTCAAAAGTCAATATGGCAATTGGCTAAGGCTTATGTGGTTGTCAATGATGCTGGTTACCATCAACTTATCAGCCATTGGTATGTTTGCAAATAATTAATACTCATCAAATTAAAATGTTTTATAATATATATGGTTGTAATTATTTGAAATATATGATGTAACGCTCGGAAATTATTATTGTAGGTTAATACTCATGCAGTACAAGAGCCATTTGTGATTGCAACACATAGACAATTGAGTGCGCTTCATCCAATTCATAAGTTACTTGTTCCTCATTACAAAGACACTATGTTTATCAATGCATTTGCAAGACAAGTTCTTGTTAATGGTGATGGTCTTCTTGAACAAACCCATTTCAATCAAAGTATGCCATGGAGTTGTCTTCTCACATATATAAAGAATGGAATTTCCTGAGCAAGCACTCCCTGTGATCTCATCAAGAGGTAAATCACCAATTAACAGTTAATTAGCCTTTTAATTTCATAATTAGTCTCTTAAACTATAAAGTTTGTTGCAATTATATACACCGAACTTTTAATTAGTTGATTAGTCACCTTGGTGGAGTTTGTTGCAAGCAATTAGTTCCCTAGAATAATGATAATCATACTAGTCCGTAATTAAGTGGTTTGTGCAATATTTTCCCTTATTAATATATTACAAAGATGAGCGTTTTATTATGCCTTCGATTATTTATGTAGAGGTGTAGCGGTTGAGGATGCAAGTCAACATATGGACTTAAGTTACTCATAGAGGATTATCCATTTGCTGTTGATGGGCTTGAGATTTGGTCAACAATCAAAACATGGGTTACAAACTATTGCTCTCTATACTACAAAAATGATAATACAATTCAAATGATGTTGAACTTCAATCTTGGTGGAAAGAGGTTAGAGAGAAAGGTCATGCTGATAAGAAAAATGAATCATGGTGGCCTAAGTTGCAAAATTTCGACGAACTAGTCGAAACATGTACTACTATCATATGGGTATCTTCAGCCCTTCATGCTGCAGTTAACTTTGGACAATATCCATATGGAGGCTTTATTCCCAATCGACCAACGATAAGTCGTAGGCATATGCCTGAAGTAGGAAGTGCTGAGTACAAAGAACTTGAATCAAAGCCTGAGAAGGCTTACTTGAAAACAATGAATTCAATGTTGCAAACACTTCTTGGAGTTTCACTAATTGAAATATTGTCAAGGCATGCTTCTGATGAACTTTATCTTGGAGAAAGAGCTAGCACGGAATGGACTTCAGAAAAAGATGCATTGGAACTGTGTGAGTATTTTGGAAAAGCAATGTCTGAAGTTGAAAGTAATATTATTGAAAGGAACAAAGATGTGAATCTCAAGAATAGAACTGGACCTGTTAATGTTCCATATACTTTGCTTCTTCCATCAAGTGCTGAAGGACTCACAGGGAGAGGAATTCCAAATAGTATCTCTATCTGAAGAGATCAACTCTATATTTGAATTAACTATCTATATTATTATATGGTGTGGTTATTCTAAACTTATTTCCTTGTTTGTGTGTGCCGAAAAGCTACTTCAGCTACTCAATAATAAACAAGATCAACAAGAGTGCTTATTAAAGTAGCTTTTTTCTGTGTAATGGTGTGTTGTACTTTTAGCTTTTTTTCTACATGTAATGAAGATGTGTTGTATTTTAAGCTTTTTTTTATATATATATGTAATAAAGGTGTGTTGTACTTTTATAATATTTAGCCATAATCTTTGCCCCTTCTTTATTTTCCAGTGAATGTGAAATAGAAGTGTTTACTATATATTTATTTAAACTATATAGTAAATATAAGTACGAATGATCTTGAAATTCAATGAAATTATAAATCATAGAAGTATAATAAATGTATCGATCAAACTCTTTTAAGTAGCTAATTATTGGTGCAGTACTAAATCAAAGTTATTTAGTAATCATAAAATCTCTCGATTGGAAGGTTTTTTTCTGGCCTATCTGAAAATGTCATAAACAACAATATTGATGGAGAGATGGCAATTAAGAAACAAACAAATACAAATAGAATAAGACTTAGAGTTTCATAACTTAGTTTGGTGCAATATCATCTAAGTCTCGGAAGTTTATGTACACAATCCAAAGAAAAACTATATAAAATGTTTAACTACAATAAAGTAATTATCTAATACATTCTCCTTTTTAGTGATTGACATATAACTTACTCCTGTGTTTCAACTAGGTTTTTGTTAAGTTTGTGCTCCACTCACTTCCAACCAAATCTAGTTGACTTTCAGAACAATCCATTAAAAGAGAAAATAAAGTTTTAATCCACAATAATGATGGTTGAGTTCTTAGACAATCTCTAAACTCAAAACTTAAATATCAACCACTTCAGTCACAAATGTCTCTAAAGCTCTGCTCTAGCCGAGTCATCATGGTAGTAAGATCAGCATGGGTGTCGGGTGTAACAGGGTTGGCAACAATAACCCTGTTCAGCAGTTTGTTCATCAAGTTGATTAAGTCATGCTCCTCTGCCTCCTTGACCACCCCAGCGAGCACCTCTACGTGGCAACATTTTCCCAAATTCCACCACCAAATCCTTTACATGTTAGCCATAGCATCCCATAACATTATAGTTTAACATAGGTAACGTCATGTACATAACCATAAATATTTATCATGTATACATACATGACGAGTGATCGATGAATGACCGTATTAGCCATTAAGACACATATCAAAGTTACATCATAAGTCAGTCTACAGAACCTAAAAACTTAGGCTCTTATAGGGTGTAAATAGGTTGGGATGGGTTGAATTGGATTGGGTTGAGAGACTTTCTCAACCCAACCCATATTTTTAGGTTGGGTTAGGTATGCATCAGTTTCTTTTTTTATAACTTTTCTAAATGACTCTTTCTCCTCGGTTGAATGTGAGGATATGGTTTTGCAAGGTGATTGGCTATTATTGAAGAACATTGTTGCCTTTCAACTCTCACAGTTGAGATGCTCATACAATATTGTTCTAATTAATTTACTATTATTTTTTTTTTATGTTTTTCAGATGAGTCTTTAGTCAATCTTCACCTCAACAAAGCCAAAACATAAAATAATCTATGACATACAATAATCCACAATATACTGTTTTAAAGAAAATATAACGTAAAGTGTTCATAAAGTTTTATAAAAAAGAAAAAACATCTAGTAGTCGATTCATGGAAATCATGAAAATCGTGGAAGCATGAACATTGTCACACCCACCCCAGCACCTGCTTACTAGGCTTAAGATGTCGTGTGAAGTCAACCGATATAGCCTACTTCAACAACGACATCAGTTGATCCTTAACTTAAACCATTAAACGATAAACAACAGCGAAAGCTAAGGCATAACGTTAAGCACAACAGGGTAGAGCATTTTTCATTAAACAAACTTTATATAAGTTTTAGAGACAAAAGATAACCTTATTTACATAGAAACAAAACTCAACACCAACCTTTTCAAAAACCCTAGTTTGACACCACATAAGACCAACTAACATAAGTACAAAATAACAAAAAACATACGATGAATAAACAAAATCCTTCAACAGATAGATTGTCACACCCCATCCTGAGCACCTGCTTGCTCAACAAAAAATGTGCATGAAGTCAACCGACATTGCTCTCTTCTGAACAACACCAGTTGACTCTGACTACTTATCTTTTATCATGCTAAAGAACTTGAAGTAATTCAAGACTTATAGCGGAAACTATGAGAGACATACTTTAAACATACTCTTTTACATTAGATCAAAACATGTTTAGGCTAAACGCCGCTTATTTACAGACATCACATTTAACCAAAAGAAAAATAAGATTTTTAACTGACTTCACTTTACAAAAACTATGAACAAGATAGGATTAACGTAAAACTGACACTTCACAACAAAACTATAAACAACTTCATACAGCTCTAAAGACAACGGTCAAATTCTCAGATCACGACCTCTACCTATAAATTGGAAAAAAAAACATTTGGAAAGGAGAACTAAAGAGCTAGCGAGTGATGGTTTTAAAAACATATTTCCCAAAACAATCTAGTTTAATTAAACTTCGTCTTTAGCATAATTAAATCATTTTTCTTGTTATACCATATGAATCACAAGGTGAACCCTCTGACGGTCCTTAACTTGTTATATGATATTTACAAGGTAGAATTCAGGCATCAGTAGTGTCTCATCTCGTTATAGCTACAATGAAGTGGGTAACCTACAGATATTTTTGTAGAACCCTGATCTTCTCATCAATTTATTCCTAGTGATAGCATACATAGGTATCTACCAAAGGAACCTCTATACGCAGGCCATATCCCCGAAGAGTTGCTTATATATATACATTGTACACTAGAGTCTAAAATATTTTTTCTTTACTTAAATAACTTATCATAAAATATGCTTACAATTATTTCAAATCTCATACTTTGGGAACATTTTTCTAAATCAGTAAACTGATCAATGAGTGAATATTTTCTAAATCTCATGCTTAACGATTGATTTTATTTTCTATTAATGAGTGAATATTCAATCGAAGTACACTTCTACAAGATGGACATGCGGAAAAGAAGATCAAAACCTGTATTTTCCTCATGAGATGAAAACAATGAAAATCTGTTGCGAGTATTGAATAAGCTAGCGTACCCCCCTCATCCAAAAGTGCAAAAACGTGAAATTATTCAACGTCTAAAAAAAAGTTCACAACATCCTCCAGTCATTCACAGGTCCAGACAAGGTGGAAAAACACAAACACAAAGATCAAAAGACTTGTCGTGGTTCTCGCCGGTTGTCGTCAGTTGAAACTTGACCAACCGATGAGATCGAGAGGGTGAGAGGTTTGGGTTTAGGGATTGGGTGTGTTTTGTTGCTAAAACTATTTAACTTTTAGTAACATTATTTCTTTGTTACTATTTTTTTTATTATTTGCTACAATGTTTATTATTTTCTTATCAATCTAAAATGGACTACCACCAAACACAAACTATTATAACTCGAACTAAAATAATCAACCTCAAACACCAACTATTCTAATCAAACTATAATAATCTATCGCGATAATTACTCACTCCTTGTGATCTCAAACACCTTCAAATAGTTTTCCAAATTTCTTTTCTTTTCCTTTCCCTTTTAAATTCACATGTTTCCTAACCATTTATATAACCAAAATAATAATATTATTACTCTATTATTATTATCATTTTTCTCTCACAATATATATAAATATTTTCTATCTCCTTTCACTTACCTCATTAAATTTCCTTTACCCTGCTCTTCCCACCAATCAAATGCGTCATCTCTTTACTCATTAATTATCTTACTTTCAACGATTATAATTTTATTCTCACACATAATTATCTTTACTTTATACCATTCATTAATTATATATATACAATTAATAATATTTTCACCAAAACCAAATTTCTTAATTAAATATACATATTCATATATATACTTAATTAATTTCGAATTGACCGAAATCAATTAACTTCCAATTTCAAATAAAATAACACCCAACAACAACTCAAACATATAATAAAATTAAGATACTTAAATTAGAAATAATCAAAATCTTGGATGTGATACATAATTCCTAATAGCAACCATGTAAAATCATATTCACTTATGCTCAACTTTGATTACTTCCACACATTTCCACTCTTCCAATGCCTAAAACTAGGATACGTGCGAGAGTGAATTTGATCAATTAATTAGAGGAATAAAATCAATTTAAACATGAACACTCAAGAAGAAGATTAAATAAATTATTGATTTCATAAATGTTTAGGCTAGAACATAAGAACATAAGGATAGTTACCTCAAATAGGCATAAGTCAAACCTTGAATAAATATTAAGGGCTATGGAAATGAAGAAATGTAAAAGAACAAAACTAAGTTGATCTTACAGAATAACAGAAGTTGGATGCATTAATTTTTTAATGTCAGATTTTAACGTACTCTTTAAAATAGTATATTCTTTAACTTTACTAATCTTCATCATATCACAATTTTTTTTACTAAACCGAATACACTTTACCTTATTCATTGTCAATTGATTTTGAGATATAACCTCGTATTATCAAATTAAATACAGTATCATACTCGTGCCAGCAAAACTCCAACTTCAATAATGAGTTTGAAAATCTAATTAAAATGCAGATTATACTTCATTCGCCAAAAAGAAAGTACTTTGATTGAAAAAACTTATCGGCCCACCTAATAATAATCCAATCAAACTTCACCACAGTATGACATCTATTTTCTAACTTATCTTTTAGTTTAATTTCTATACGATTTAAAGCTGCATCAAGAAGCATATGCCTAAGTATTACTCATTTGTTTTTCTTATCTTATTTGCTTCTTTAATATCTATGCAAGGGTGGCAAAGAGAGTATGGTGAGAATCTTTGGCAACCTCCCCCAAAAGAACCTTGGAATGCTAAAAGGATAAAAGGTGACAGCACAAAATTCACCAAATATATGAGTATAACCTTTTTTTGTTTATATATAATAATGACAACTATAAATGATATATTACTACTATAAAAATTGGGTACGTGGTATTATTGCAATGCGAGTAATCGAATGGCAAGTATCATGTGATAATTTGATTCTAAAACTGCGTCCAAATTTAAAAATTATTCTTAAGACACACAACTTTTATTCATCAAATAGTAGTACAAAGTACATATATAAGTTGGAGATAGTTCCAAATCCAACAGAGCCTAAAGTTGGCTATAGCTACCTAATTTAAATTAAACTAAAAATATGGTCATTTATTTCCTTCATAATAATAATGTGGGCAACTTAAAATGTAATTTGTGACCTTCAAATTACACACGTCACCCATAAAAAGAACCACTTTTCTTTCTTATCAACTTAGATAGAAATACTATTAGGAATTCCTCTTCCAGTGAGTCCTTCATTACTTGATGGAACAAGTAGAGTATAAGGCAAATTAACAGGTCCAGATCTATTCTTCAAATTCACCTCTTTATTCCTTTCCATGATCCTATTCTCAACTTCAAATAAATTTTTCCCAAATTTCTCAAATGCTTCCAATGCAATTTTATCTGAAGTCCAATCAATTGAAGCTCTTTGTCCAAGATAAACTTCATCAGAAGCATGCTTTGACAAGATTTCAATAATTGAAATACTAACAAGTGCTTGTAATTCTGAACATATTGTTCTCAAGAAAGCTTTTTCGGGATTCGATTCCAGTTCTTTGTACTCAGCCGTGCCAACTTCAGGCATGAACCTACGACTTGTAGTTGGTCGATTGAGAATATAGCCTCCGTAGGGATATTGTCCAAAGTTAACTGCGGCATGAAGAGCTGAAGCAATCCATATAATTGTAGTGCAGGATTCGATTAATTCACTTAAAGTTTGCATTTTTGGCCACCATGGTTCATGTTTCTTGTCAGCGTGGCCTTTCTCTCTTAGCTCATTCCACCAAGATTGGAGTTCAAAGTCATTTTGTACTGCATTGTCATCTTTGTAGTAGAGACAGCAATAATCCTGTACCCATGTTTTAATGGCTGACCAAATGTCAAGACCATCAACAGCAAATGGATAATCATTTATTAGCAATCTAAGTCCATGGGGGGCACTTGAGTCCTCCACAGCTAGTCCTCTGCATAAAATTAAACCATAAAGGGTAAAAGGAACGTCATTATATCAACTAAGAAAAATATGTATATAAGAATAGCATTCATGTGCATGAGGTATTGTTAAATAACTTGTCTCTGTTGTGATCATATCGTCACATTCAAAATATGAAGAAACCAAACACTTTTTATAAGATATATGTTTTATTCTTTTTATTTTTCATTATTAATTTTGATATGAAACATTGTGTTTATAGAGTATGGTATGAGAGCCTAATAATAAACTATTCTATCTATGAAAGCAAAAACAAAAATCTAACCCAAGAATAGAGATCAACACACAAAGAAATGTCATCTTGAAAAAGATGAAGAAGACCCCAAACTTAGTTGCAAGTTACCTTGGTTTTAATTTTTGGATATGATAAATTTAGGGACATTTTCAAATATATAACAAAGTACCGAAATAGTTATATAATACATCAAATTTTTAAATTATATAAATGATAGATATTGATAGACACTCATCGATCAAATTGATATAGATCAAACCAATAGAAATTTATAAGTGTTTATCATTGATAGAAATATAAAATTTCTCTACATTTTTTTTGTAAATATTTTAGGATGTTATGTGATCTACCATAATTTTCCTTTAAATTTAATCATGTTAACATTTTTATTAACGATGGAACAAAACAAAAAACATGTTAACTCACCAATGAAGTCGTGATTGAAGTTAATTATTTAGAAAGTAGTTGAACATAAATGATTATTTACCTCTTCATGAGATTATTAGGTAATGCTTGATCAGGGAAGGTCCAATCCTTGTACAAGATAGATGACAACTCCATTGAATATTTTGATGGATAATGGGTTGTTTCGATAAGACCATTGGCATTGATCAAAACTTGTCTTGCAGATGCATTTATAAACATAGTGTCTTTGTAATGAGGAACAAGCAACTTATGGATTGGATGAAGCACGCTCAATTGTCTATGTGTTGCAATCACAAATGGCTCAAGTACAGCATGAGTATGCAACCTGTAGTTTCAAAAGATTATTTAGGTAAATATCATGAGCCCATAAAAGAAAAAATGGATTTTCACTAAAATTAGAATTTACTCCCTATCATTTGATAAAATTCGGATAGAAATTCTCAGGGACTAAGTTGAAACTTTTCTCGAAAGTGTGAGGAACATATTTGTAAAATTCTAAGGTTATTTTTGAGAGAGAGAATATATACCAATGACTAATAAGTTGATGGTAGCCAACATCATTAACAGTTACATAAGCTTTAGCCAATTGCCAAATGGATTTTTGAACTCCATTTTCAGCTGGAAAGTATAGTTTGCTAATGGCACCAAGTTGATCTCCTTGAGGATGTGGCAAGCTTAACTCAATAACCAATGGCTTCAAAGTCCCATCATCTTTCAAAAGAAGCAATGTTCTTGTGGCATATGTTTTTGTTGATGTTGCATTCATCCTTGTAAGATAGGGCATTAATGCATCATGGAAATCCACTATGTAGAGCCTGTTTTGCTTCATTGCCTATTATTCAACCCAATCAACAACTTATCAAATAACAATAATAAAATAAATAAGGTACAATCGTAAATATAACAACCACGTTTAAAATATACCAAATCTATTTTTGATAGACCATTTAATTTGCAAATATTGATCTATTAGGGATAAAAGTCTATCAAAAATAGAAGTTTGGTTAGTAAACTTTGTTATATTTTTCATTCTTTAAAAATGTTGCCTGTGTAATCGATTACTATTCCTAAAATTACTATCTATTATAATTATCTAAAAAAAACTTTCATAATAAAAAAAATTCAAGTTCTCTTTACTCACCTCATCAACCGTAAGACCATCTAAACCATGCTTTATGTGTTCTTCAGTGATGGTACTGTTTTGATTCCCATAAACATTTGGGTCAAGCTTACTTGTTGGTGGAAAAGCCTATATAATTAATATAAATTGAGATTAATTAGAATCTTTTGGTAAAAAAAATCATTTGAGAAAATTGGGACAAATTATTTGTTAAAATCATTACTTCAAGACGACGAATCAATAGAGGATTGGGTCCTGCTAACATTTCTCTTGCAAATTCTTCATCAGTGCTCCATCCTATTTTATTATCTGTTCAAAATTAATTGTAATTAATTAAGTATGATCAACAAAATTGTATAAACAATTAATGTTAGTATATTCATTCCTCATAATATCTAAATTTTTGTACCTTTGACAACTTCGGGAGTAGGAAATTTGAGGAATTTTTCACCATCATTCCTCACGAGTGCTTTGAACAAAGGTGGAGTGAGGTCCTCAGTGAGGGTCTTAAAAGCATTAAATGGAATGGGAAAACCTCTCTCAAAGAGATTATCAACTTCTTTAAAATTGTCAAATTCATTTGGAGTTACATCAAATATGGATTGAAGTCCTGGTTTGATTGATATCGAAAGTGCTTTTAATGTATAACCAAGGAAATCTGACATCTTCAAATGCCCAAAGTTTTCATCTTTTGGTACATAGATGTCTAAGCTCATTATTGGTGACAATCTGCTCTCATAATTGTGGTCTGCCAAAATGAAACAATATGATAGTGTTAATAATTAGAAAGCAAATATCCTTTTAAAATTGGAGATATGGTTGCATCAGCTATCCCAAAGTATCCTTTTAAAAAAACAATTAGAAAACAAATAATAAACATTGTCCACAAAAATTGACTAAACTTATACGTATAGTTTAAATTTATTAAACGCAAAGGCGACATTTCATAGCCGAAGTTAGCATGAAAATTCAGGAACTTAAACATGTATTTGTCATAAAGAAATCTTACCTCTTCTTGATCGTGGTCGTCCTGTTCTTCCCCTACGAGGGTAAGGATATTCGGTCGTCCCACCGAGAATAGGACGATGATCACCAACATCAGGGTCAGCAATGTCATTATAAACATCATAGTCATAAATTCTATCCCATTCCTTTCTTTCTCCTGTTCCATCTCCTCTCAAATTCCACAATTCTTCCTCTCTATACTTACGAAGAGGGTTTGGTGTTTGACTTGGAAGATAAACCTATATAATAGAATACCAAATAATTAAACTTAAAATGTATTTGAAAACTATATATTTGTAATGACACACGTAATAGTCTATTCGTAGTTTATTGCAAATAGAAGGTGAAATTTTTGTATATTGTGTAAACAGTTTTTTTTGTAGTTTTTTTCGTTTAAAATAATTTTTCTTACATGATTGGCAAAGAAAATGCGATCTTTCTTGTATCTTCCAGAAGGGTAAACCAAGAATTGCAATCAAAATGGACTCTGCCATAGCCAGGAACATCATCAAGAGTGAGAGATTTGAGAAAGAATTCACTTGTATGTCCATTTTTTATGAAGAAAGCTCCTGGAAATCCAAAATTTTCATCCCATTGAAAGTTGATTTGGAACACTGATTCTCCAGCAAACAGTGGTGGGATTGAAGTTAGCCACCTCTCCAAATATGCCTTGTTCCCAACTTTCCCTCTTGAGTCATTTGCTGTCAATTTCAATCATTCAGTTAAATAATTTAATTCAGAAAAGAAAAGAAAGATTAGAGGATTTATATAATATATACATCGAATTTGTTTGGATTGACTATCGAGATTTATAAATGTGTTTTTAAACGTATGTTTAAAAGTAATTTTAAAATTGTCGTGTTTGAAAGGAAGTGCTTTAATGTTCAAAATTGTCATAAGCTACCGATTTTAGTTATTGATAATAAATTAAGAAAATAATTTTTTTAAAAAAATTCTAATATATGTATCGAAATCACTCCAAAACACAATATAACATTAGATATAAAAGAACAAACGAGAAAGTAGTGTTTTTAAGTATTGGAATTAAAGAAAGCTTAGGAGAGTTTGGAAAATTACAAGTATGAGTGGCACTAATGAGTTGGAAAGAAACACCACCACCCAAGAGCTCAGTGAAGTTATCAAGAAGATTGGAATGAAATTCAGTGAAATCCAAAACATTGCTTCTCATAAGAATCACTTTCCCTTTGATTTTGTTTCCTCCAAGACTGGAAACTCTATCTAAAATGTTACCACCAGCATTGATAACAGAACCTGCAAGATCTCCAGTTGTATTCAAGGCCCCTTCAATGATGTTCTTCCCAATTCCAAACATTTTCACTCTTTTTTACTTTTCTTTTTTGCTCACTGTGTGTTTGGAACTAAGAAGGTTGTTTGAGAAAAAGGGATTCTGGGGATGGTATTTATAGCACAAAAAAGTTTTGTCTTCTCTTGGAATTAGATATGAACACAATCATGCAATGTTGGACTGTACTAATTGCCATCTCACATGATTCACATTTTCAAATGCCCTTATCAAAGGCTATCTTTGAAACTTATTTATTAAATAATATTATCTTTGATTTCTAATTAATTTTTTTTATATCATATACTCAATAAAGGTATAACTTAATGTATCTTTGTACACAAAAAGTAGAGCTATGAAGGTTACGTTATGGGCAGATTTCGACTCGAACCTAATTTCAAAGGTTCTTGCCTTGGTCCTTTAATCCTCTTCTCTCCTTTTCTTAGCTTCTTAGGCACAATTTTATTTGATATGAAAAAATGGAACGTTTGGAATCAAAATTTATTAATTCTAAGTTATTTTAATCTTGCAGCATATATAAGTGTTTAATTTTTTGTTTCTTTTTACGTTGGAAATGACTTAAGAATTATGATTGTCATTAAAGACAATAAACATCTCGTTAGGGTAGATCTTGTTGAGTTTTGATAAAATATTAAAACGATAGTTGTTTCACATCGTACATAGAAATGGTGAGATCAATAATTTGTCCCTTCCAATCGCAAAAGAATGAGAATGTATCAATAATTTATTCAATAAGAACTTGCTTTTTTACGTTCTTACCCAAGGTTAACTTTAAAATTAAAATTATAATCCAAGTTTTTAAAAAATAAAAATTTGTTTGAATTAGAACTTGCTTTTAGATAAACTAGGATAAAACTTAACAATAATCTTTTTGAAAATGTAGGAAGGAAAATGGTTAATAATCAAGCTTAATTTGTTTTCTCTTTAAAACTTATATGTATAGATCATCAAACATCTATATAATATTTGGTTAAAATTTTCATTTAAAAATATAACAAACTAGATATTTCTCTAAAAAAATTAATAATAAACTAGAAATTAAATTAGGGTTAATTGGATAATAAGTGTAGTTTTTGGAAAAACAAATTAGTAAAATTGAGTTTTTTTTTTTGTTTGTTTTTTTTTTTTTGGGGGGTTTATTGGATTAGGTTTCCTACTATTATTTAATATACATATATTAATTCTTTTACTTCTTTCAAGACTTCAAGCTGCACCAAAGAAGGGTTTTGCAAACCTTTTTTCTTTTTCTTTTCTATCATTATATGCAAATTGCAATGTATTTCTTCTTTTCAACATTTTTATCTTTCTTTCCTTTTTTTCCTTTTTCTTTGTTTTATTTATACGTTTTATTTTCAAACAATCTTGTTCCTATTTTAAAAATAATAAATTTAGAATTAATTATTTACAAAAAATATTTTTTAATGTTTTTAGTGTAATTTTTACTCTTCCTCACTTATTTTTCAACTCGAACCGTGAATTAGGATACTACTTGATTTCACACGTAACAAAATTAAAAACAATGAATCGAAAATTAGAAAAAGATAAAAAAAATAATTGAAGTTAAACAAACAAAGTAGTATCCTAATTCAAAATGGAAAAAAAGCAAAAATTATACACACTAGAAAACATTAAAGAAACGTTTTCTTATAAACATTAATTTTACAAATTTAGTGTTTTTAAAATAGAAATAAAGTTGGTTGAAAATAAAAAGGGAAATTTTCAAAAATAAAAAAGAAATAAAACGAAGAAAATGTTAAAAATAAAAGAAATACATTGGATATAATCATATAAGATAAAAAATGAAAAGAAGAAAAGTTGCAAAATCCCACTTCTTAACGGTGTCCCTTGGAAAAAAAGTAAAAAAAACAAATAAATGAATAGGAAACCCAAGTTGTTCAATAAAAACAAAAAAAGAATATATCTATCTTGATAATCTTTTTTTAAAAACAACCTTTTTTTATTTTTTTTTTATAAACCAGCAACTTGTTAATGGTATTAATTTAAACCATTCAACTTTTAAAAAATTTCAATAAAACATAATAAAAAATTTAAATTAATACAATCATATAACTTTAGAAGTTAAATTGATACATTCATGAAAATTCAAATTTTAAATTAATATAATTGTTAGTATGGGAGGTAAATTGGTATAATAATACCTATAATCCATAGATTTCTTTTGTGTTGGACTATACATTTTATCCCATAACCCTAATATTGTGCATCATCAAATAGATTTCTACTTTTCACCTTTAATGAAGTTACCACAATTGACTAAAAAAATTTCATAGAAATAAACTAGATATTTCTATATAAAAATACTAACTCTAAAAGGTGTTTATTTTGGTTTTTAAATTTTTCTAAAATTTAATTATTTATTCATATTTGAACTTTTAAAAAAACTCGTTTAAGATTTTATTTATTCTTTTAATCAAATGATGGTGTGACTTTATATTTGAATGATTAGGTTCTACGTTCATTATATTAATTAAATTGATAAATATAACCAAAAAATCATGTTAATTCTATAAATATTGTATGTCAATGTAGAGATATAATTAATTTAATTTAATTTAATAAATTTAAATTTAAAACTATTTTTTTTCTCAAAAACTTTAAATTTCTTTTCAAATTATAATATATCTAAAAGCAAATCAGAAAAAGAGTAAAATAATAAAATAATAATAAAATTGACATATTAATTTTTAACATTGTCACAACATAAAATAAGCTAAAAAATTATAATAAGTACACTTGTTTAAAATAAACTCTAGGAAATTATAAGCAAAATTATTTTTAGAATGAATCATAAAATTAAAAAAAAAAAAAGAAATAGAGAAAAAGAAGAAAAATACCTCAATGATAAAATACCTCAAACCTAAACCACTACAAGATTTATTATATATTGTCTAATTGTAGAATGATAATGTTAGTAACATTTTTTATAAAACATCAATTTACCTTCTAATTTTTAACTAAAAAATTAAAACTCTTATTTAATGATTGTAACAAAATATACTCGAGATAGTTTTAAAAGTTTGAGAATACATCATATAAATTTGAGACAATTAAAATTTAAACTTAATAGCAATTATAAAAGAGATATATAATTTATTCTTCAAAGAAGATAATAATAATAATATATATAGTTTTTCTTTTTTAAGATGAGCATTGAAACTTGCAATTGTTCTTTTTCCATATCTTATCGAAATCAGTAAGTGTGGAATTCCTTTGTCTTATTATACAAATTTAATAGATTCTTCCATCTACCAATTATTCAAAACCCAATTCACATTTATTAATTATTACTACTATTTCATGATGTTGATACGTTAAATTATTATTTTCGTCTCTATAAAAAATACAGTGGGGATTGAATTTTAGTTTATAATTTATAAAGAGTTGTAAATAAATAAATAAAAATTGAAACTGTTTTTAGTTCCAACAAATAAGACTTAAACTCAAAAATCGGTTTTGGAAAACTTTGGTGTGTGATTACTTTCAATTTTGTTATAATTTAGTTATTGGTGTAAATTTTTTAATTAAAATTTGATGAAATTTCTTGCATTAATAAGCAGAAAATTATGTAAAGTCTTCATCATATAATAACAAAAATTGACATCGAATTTTAATAAATTTGTTTACGTTGGAGATTTTATTGTCAGAAAATTGAGAGTACAAATGCATATGTATTAGAGAAGAAAAGTATAGAAAGAGTTTGTAAAATTTAAATAAATGAGAAGGAGTATAGGTAAGATTCACAAGACATTTTCTTTAATTTAATTTATCAGAAAAATTCATAGCTCATATTCTTTGATATGTGAATTATTAATTACTTAGGGAACTCCACCACTACATGATTATTAATATCGATATATGTCAGATGTAATTTGGAAGCTTTCTATTTTATGCATGTGCGATATCATACAAGTCTGTATATTTGAGTATATCAAGTCAAGGATATTTTCTACTTTTATTTTTATAAATTTACAATTACATGTGTTTTCTAGTTGGTATTTTTGTGTATATTGTAACTACAAATATATTAATTAGATTCAAATATAATGTAACTACAAATATATTTTAGTCCATGTTAGTAAATATTTTAATTAATTTGTGCTATTTTGAAAAATGTCCCAAATTCTAAACTAAAAAGACCCTAACTTATTTAAACCAAAAGCAATAAAATATTTAATTTAAACTTTTGTTCCTCTTAATTTATATATATGTGTGTCATGATGGGATCCCTGCCCCAAAATCATATGGTTCACATTTTAATTGTTTCCTATTTTTTGTTTTTAATTCCATAAATATTGCTTGCAGCCTCATCCATCTTTTTTTAGAAATCTCATACATCTTGAAATGCTAAATAGGATAGGATAATTTTCTTTATTTTTTTTTATTTCTAATAGACTCAAACTATTCATTGCTGTTGACAACTATCAACAATAATATACATACATACATTCATATATATTACCCTTTGAAAAGAAAAAAGATGTATAAATTCAAAATATTCTATCAAATTATCAAATTGAAAAGGTTGAATTTTCACTTGTAAATTAAAAAATTATCAAACATATTTACCTCCATTTTGATTCATGAGTTTTGAATTAAATTAAAAATTATTCAAATTTTGCTACTTTTTCAAAAAAAAAAAAAAAAGAGGTCATGTTTTCAAAAATTAGGGAGATTAGTAGTTCAAAAATTTAGGTGGAAAAAGAGGTTAATCATACATCTATAAGGGAGAACAATGAACTTTAAATAATGATATGAGGTCTCTTAGCTTTAAGATGATACCAAAAGTAAGAGCGATGAGAGTGTATGGTTCAAAGCAGATAATGTTTATATGTTGATCACTTCCTATATTAATCTTGTTATCTTATTCCGCTTTTCATCTATACCTAAGAATTGATTTGATTATTTTTTTCAAAAATGATACTTTGGGTTAGCAAGTGCATCTGAACATCTAATACACTAGGTGGACACTTCCTTAACACCTTTATCATTCCGCTTTATTATGATTGAAAAAAACAATATAGAAAGTAAAGAATAGTACAAAAAGAACCAGAGATCAACTCGATAAATCCAACAAGTTATACAAATTGCTTGAATGTTTAAAGCAATAGAACTAGCATTGTAATTAGAAAAAAGTTCGACCACGGCCACTTTTCACATCTTCAAATTCTTTCATGAATTTTTGATTGATTCAATATTTAGTAATTATTATTTTTCTTACACTTTTATCAAATAATTTAAATTAAACAAAATTAATTACAAATAAATAAATAAATAAATATATAAATATATATATATATATATATATATATTTTGATATTTTAAAATACAACAAATGAACTAAAATTTTGAATTATATTAATGATAAATATTGGGATAGAATTCTAAAATTCTACTGTATTTGGTAAATATTTTCATCAATTTTATCATTTACAATAATTTTTTTAATTTTTTTCAATGTGATATATATTAAAACAAACTATAACACAAATAATTATTTTTTTGAAAAAGATACGTTAGTCAGTTGGGTGCACCCGAGCATCTCCACAAGGTGGACACCCTCGTAGCACCCTCATCACTCTCGCTTCATTAATATAATAGAATAAGAACTTAGGAAGCTAGGAGAAAAGGACTAGAGATAAGCCCACGTAGAGTTATACAAAGGATTGATATTTAAAGCGATAGAACTAGCATTATAATTTTTCAAGATATCTTAGATTTACTAGTCCAAAAGTCCGTGGTAGCCTGAATGTTGTCCCATAATTAACTCGGTATTACTTTTCTCTCCAGCCAGATAATCCGTAAAGTCACAGCTATTGTGTTGAAGGTAATGGATCCTTTTCTGTTATTTATATTAGTACTACACAAATCTTTGCAGAGATCAACCATATTAGCCATATTGGAGAAATTGTGACTCTATTTCAGCACCATTAAGATCTTTGTCCACAGGCTTTTTGTAATAGAGCAATGAATAAAAAGGTGACCCAAGTCTTTCGATTGGTTTTTGCATATTACACACCAATTTGAACTCATATTCCCGGTGGAAAGCCTTTTTCAGAGCTTATCAGCAGTGTTTATACATTCATGAATCAATGTCCAAATGAAAAACTTACA
The DNA here is from genome assembly GCF_000004075.3 of Cucumis sativus. Classification (NCBI taxonomy): domain Eukaryota; kingdom Viridiplantae; phylum Streptophyta; class Magnoliopsida; order Cucurbitales; family Cucurbitaceae; genus Cucumis; species Cucumis sativus. The sequence continues at coordinate 16,776,755 of NC_026656.2, read as the reverse complement.
TTTTTTTGGAATATCGGATTTCCAAAGAGTTTTGTAAGTGGTTGGACTAATTTGATCAGATGCTTCAATCAGAGAGTTCGCAAGGAAAGTCTTTTTAAATGAGGAAATGTCAAACCTGCCATTTGTATTAAGCTTCCAAATGGGAATATCATTGCCCCTGTTAGGATTAGGAGCAATGAAGGTTGCTTTTATGTTGTCCCAAAATCAAACCCATCAAATGTGTCTTTCTGAGCAACCATATCGACATAAGATCGTCTTGAGGAATTTGATTCAAAGGATGAGTTGTAGTGTCGTTTGTTTTTGTCTTTGTTTGTGGGAATCCTTAGCTGAGGTCTTTTTCTTTCAGTTTCTTTCTTAGAAGTCGACATTTTTAAGAACTGAATCCAACCAAACTTGTTTGATCCTTCAGGGACCAATATGTAGCATTTTCGACCCCATCAGGGACATTCAATAAAATTGTAACAACACGAATAGTTATTTGAAATACGCCTAATTTTGTTCACATGAATAAAAATCAATACCAATTTAATTAGTATTGTAGTTTACCAAACAATATAACTATATTTCTAACAATCTAAAATTCAAATATCAAACACTATTTTACTTGATTTCACACAACGCCAACCATTGTTTTAAAAGTTTCCACAATTGATCCCAAACTAAGACACAAACAACTAACAACCCAATTTATTTCCAACATGAGATGGTTTAAATCTTCTTCTCAACAATCAAGTTTTAGGAGGGAAAAAAATGTAGTTTTAAATAGAGATACTATTAGGAATTTCTTTCCAGTGAGTCTCCTTCATTACTAGTTGGATAAAGAGAAGTATAAGGCACATTTATTGGCCCAACTCTATTTTCATCTTGGGATCTCTATTCCTCTTCACAATTTCATACTCAATTTCTTCCAATCTTTTCCCAAACTTTTCAAAAGCTTCCAATGCTGGCTGATCTGAAATCCATTCAAGACTCTCTCTTTTTCCAAGATAAATCTCATCAGAAGAATGCCTTGACAAGATCTCAACCAATGATATTCAAGAAGTGTTTGCACCTGTGAATTTATTGTTCTAAGAAAACCCTTTTCCGGATCTGACTCGAGCTCTATATATTGAGGAGTTCCTTTCTCAGGCATGAATCTTCTACTGATTGTTGGCCTATTGGGAAGATAGCCTCCATAAGGATATTGTCCAAAGTTAACTGCCGCATGAAGAGCTGAAGAAATCCATATTATTATAGTGCATGTTTCAATTAACACTTCTAGGGTTTCCATTTTTGGCCACCAAGGTTTGTCTTTCAAGTCAACATGGCCTTTCTCTTTTAGTTCTTTCCACCATGATTGGAGTTCGACGTCATCGTGAACCATGATATCATCCTTGTAATAGGATGAGCAATAATCTTTTACCCATGTTTTGATTGCAAACCAAATCTCAAGTCCATCAACAGCAAATGGATAATCCTCTATTAGGAGTTTGAGTCCATATGGAGAATTTGAGTCTTCAACTGCCATTCCTCTGAGAGGGGAAAAAATTGTTTTAGTAATTAATGATATGTTTGGGAGTCAAGCCAAAATTGATAAAATAGTTGAAGATATTTCAAATGTTGTACTTTTAATATTCATGATCAAAATCTCGTTTAAAACTGTAGTATCAAACTTTAAACTAATTTTGGGTGATTAAAGACATTTGTCATACAACTTTCTTGAAACATGCCCTAAATCATGAATTATTTCATGATCAAATAAGCCTAAAACTTTTCATTTTCATAATTAATTAATAAAGGTAATGAATGGTCAAGTATTTATCATGTTCATGTATATGTGTAGTTAGGCCGGGCTACTTGCCTTTTGATGAGATCTCTTGGGAGTGCTTGATCAGTGAAAACCCAGTCTTTATAAATATAAGAAGACAACTCCATGGAGTACTTTGATTGAAAATGAGTTGATTCAAGAATTCCATCTGCATTAACAAGTGTTTGTCTTGCAAATGCATTTATATTCATGGTGTCTCTATAATGAGGAACAAGCAGCTTGTGAATTGGATGAAGCACACTTAATTGTCTATTTGTTGCAATCACAAAAGGTTCCATTACTGCATGGGTATTCAACCTACAACAAGAAAAAGCACATTGATGACAGTCGTATATATTGTCTGAGAATTTCACGTCGAAAAGATAAAACCTCAAAAGTATTTAGCCAGCATCATTGGGGGAGTAATACCAATGGCTAACAACTTGATGGTAGCCAGCATCATTGACAGCCACATAAGCTTTAGCTAGTTGCCAAATTGAGCTTTCAACTCCATCTTCAGCTGGAAAGTACAGTTTGCTAGTGGCACCAAGTTCATCTTTCTGAGATTGTGGCAAGCTTAGCTCAATAACCAATGGCCTCAAAGTTCCATCACCATTTAAAAAAAGCAAGGTTCTTGTGGCATAAGTCTTTGTAGATGTTGAATTGATCCTATTCAGATATGGCATTAGGGCATCATGGTGATCCAATATATAAAGCTTGTTTTGCTCGATTGCCTAAACAAATAGAGTTAGTTCAAAAAGTTACTAATCTTATATATCCAACTATATTGCAAATGAGAAAAGACAATTATGAAATTAATGCCTTGAAAGTTTTTTTCTTTTAAATGAATATTGAACTAGCAAGAAAATGAAGGTCACAAGGGATGAAATAATATCTATGTAGACCTTATATTATAATGCTAAAATTAAAATAAATAGATAATAGAAATTTCCTCAAATCATTTCCTTTGTTAATTATGTTTTAATTTTAATTACCTCCTGTACAGTAAGTCCATCCAAACTATTAATAATGTGTTCTTCACTAATCTTGCTGTTTTGGTCACCATAAACATTAGGATCAAGCTTGCTTGATGGTGGAAACTCCTACAATTAATTAAATTAAAGATAATTAATTTAATTTAAACTAAATTTGTAAAAGAAACATAATTAATTATTATAATTAATTACTTGGAGACGACGAATGATTATAGGATTAACTCCAGCCAACATTTCTCTAGCAAATTCTTCGTCAGTCCTCCATCCAGACTTATTATCTGTTTAATTAAAATCATAATTAACATATAATTGAGTGATTCGTCAACTTTATATACTGCCTCTAATATTAATGTATATTTTTAATTAGTAATCCATTCAGAGGAAAAAGTTAGAAAACTTACATGGGTATATCCAATAAATTCTAACGTCACACTCAAATAATTAATTCCGAAAAACTATTGACAATAAAGTTAAGATGGTAGAGATTAAAATACCCTAATTAATTATTACATACCTTGGATGACTTGAGGGAGTGGGAATTTAAGAAAATTTTCTCCATCAGTTCTAAAAATTTCCTTAAGCAATGGAGCAGGAATGTTTTGCCTAAACTTCTCGAGCAAACTTTTGGGAAGAGAGAAGCCTCCTTCATAGAGATTAAGAACATCTTGAAAAGAGTCAAATTCTCCTGGATTTCTGCTAAACAATTCATCAAGGGCTGGTTTAATCGATTGAGCTACTGATTTTAATGTATATGCAAGAAAATCTGATTCTTTCAAGTGCCCAAATCTTTCATCTCTTGGTACATATGTGTTTAAGCTCAATGAGGATGACAATCTACTCTCATACTTTTTATCTGTTCCCATTCAAAACCACAAAAACATAACATATATTAATATCAATGCATGTTGTTAATTATGAAAATATATATACACTAATTATTTCAGTGACTTTAAAAATTAGTGTTATTATTAATATTTGTATATATGTTATTTGGTTTGCAATTCAAATTTTGTTATATGCTTATATTTTGTTGTTAATTTAACAAATATTTATTTGGCAGATAACTAATGAATCAAATTCTGTTTTCTTAAATTGTTTTTGGGAATTTTGATTCAAGAAGTGCAAATTTTAAAAACAAACATTTTTTATTTTTTTTTTCTTTGAATTCAAATTCTATATATTGTTAACAAAATTAATAATTTTATTTTAAAATCCATAATTATGTCAAATATATAAAGATAATTAAACTCCAACTAATTTTATAATCTGTAAATATAGTATTAGATTTATTTTATATAATTGTTCAAATGGATTTAAAAAAAATGAAAAATCATTTTCCAAACTAATTAACCAAATAATAATAATAATAATAAAAACAAATCTACGTGATGATAATTTTAGTACATTGATATCTCTCCAAAATCACTTATTTTAAAATCATCTATGATGTGTCGACATCAAAAAAATTGATTTAAATATATCTAATTATTTAAAACAATGACCGAAGACATTCAAATTAAAATTAAGGTGAGATGATTGACCTTTTTTTGAAGGCGATCTTCCCGTTCTTCCTCGACGAGGATAAGGGTATTGAGTTGAACCTCCAAGAACAGGCCGAATATATGTGGAACCACTGCTTGGATCTTCAAGATCATTGTAAACATCATAATCATATATTCTATCCCATTCTTGACGTTCTCCTGTTCCATCTCCTCTCAAGTTCTTCAGCTCATCTTGTCTATACTTTCTAAGTGGCTCCGGTGTTTCATTTGGAATATATGCCTATAAAACAATGACAGGACAGAAAAAACAATGTAAAATGTAGACTATTTAATCTTACTATTCTTTCAAATTTTAGATCTATACTTAACCAAACCTATCAAAACTATCTTTATAAGGTGGAATTCAATTTCTATTTAAAACTTATTACGTTGTTTTAACGAAATCTTATCAGGGTAAGGTTGAGACTTTTAAAAAGAATATGAGTATTTTTATGTAGTATAATTTATTTAAAAATTATTTTTAGTCTAAATTAGGTTGGACTAAATAAAATATTTCAAAGATATCTAAATAAATAAATAAACTAATGAAATCAATAATTTAATTTTGATGCAACTTGTGAATAATTAAAAGGTTCCTATAGTTGAATTTTGGCACAATTTTAAATGAATGTGAGTCTCTATCATACTATATAATAAAACTTTTTTTTTTTCTCTTTTGGTTGCAATATATTATTCCCATGACTCTAAATTTAGATTAAATAATCTTAAAAAGCTTTTGTCCTTTTGTAAGAAGAAAATAAATAGTCCTCTGTTTATGGCATAGATTGAGTTTACTAGTAATTAAATAAACCTTAACAAGAAATTTACTTATTACTTTGAATCATAAAAGAAAAAGTTAGTGATAACGAAATAAGTTTAGAGCGGTTAGACCTAGGCCGAATCTAATAAAGAATATATCAGAGACATGTGCTAGCTATAAATAACGATAAACCTCTATCAATGTCTGTGTATATATTTTTATCAGTTTTTCGTTAAGAACGATATAATATACCTTATTGATAAAGAAAATGCGATCGTTTTTGTACTTTCCAGAAGGGTAAATCCAAGAGTTGCAATCAAAATGGATTCTTCCAACAAAGGGAACATCTTCAAGAGTGAGAGATTTGAGGAAGAATTTTGTAAAATGATTATTTCTTATTATGAAAGCTCCTGGAATTCCAATATCTTCCTCCCAAACAAAGCTTATTTTGAACATAGTTTCTCCTGGAGATACAGGAACCATTTTTGTCATCCAATTCCCTAAATATGTCTTTTTTCCAACCTTTCCTTGCAATTCCTTTGCTGTATATATAAAATCAACACTTACAAATTAATATATACCAAATAAAATCATTTCTATTTGGAAAAATAACCCCGTTTCTTCAATATTTGATAAAATATCGCCAAAGCATCTCCAAAAAAAAGTCAACTAACAAACAACTATGAATTTGATCTACATATACAAAATTAACATTCTAGAGTAGACTTTGTTATATTTTTGATAGTCCTCTAAGAATATTATTATACACTTAATTATTAGTCTTTGAACAGTGCTATGTACTTAGAGCAATTATCTAAAAAGTATTTTATACCAAGCAACAGATAATAAGAAAATTGTTGTTTTCAAATATATATCAAAATGAAATAGAAAAATATCGCTAATCATAAACAATGATTCACCTTGATTGATAGACAGTAAGATTATCTTATATTTGTAAATATTATTATTTTTTAGTCGTTTTTGTTATTTTAAATAATTATCCTAAACTATTTAAATACTGATCTCTTAAAATGATATATTTTTCTTAAATTAATTGTTAATTAGTATCAACAGAAAAAACTTTAGTTTTCTTTTTAGAAAATGGATATGGTATGATCTAAAAATTATAGTTTTTTTTTTTTCTATGAAAATGGAAAGGAAGCTGATACTAAAAATATATATAGAAATAGAAATCTTAATTTTGGAAGATAAAATTGAAAATTGATTTAGAAGTAAAATCTGATTTTACAAAAATGTAAAAGTTGGTAGGAACTGATTTAAAAAGTTATCGTGGATTGTAAAAGTGATTTACCATAAACATAAAATACGATCAAGATTGTTTTTAAAAATCAATTCTAACTCTTTTTAGACCAAAGTACTATGGACTCCAAAAGTACGTTAAATAGAGAAAAAAAAGGAAAACTTACATCTATCACCATTTTCAGAGCTGATGAGCTGAAAGGAAACTTTTGCTCCCCAAAACTCACTGATATTATCAAGAACAGAAGACTGAATTTCATTATAATCCAAAGAATTACTTCTCAATAAAATCACTTGCCCTTTAATCTTCTGTACCCCTCCTTTGCCTCTACTCTTGATTTTTGATATGGTATGAAGCAACATCTTTCTTCTATATAATGATTTTCTCTCTTACAATATAATAAGGAAAACAGCTATATGAGTGTTTAAAGAAACTAAGAAGCCATTCTCAATTTATAACCTAAACCTAAAAGGTGTGAAAACAATATGAAAGCTAAGAGTGGGGTTAAGCACTTTTTTTAAAAGATTTTTTTTTTCCTATTAACATTTATAATGAAAGAAGTGGGTTGAATTAAAAAATAATTATGATTTTGTTAATATTCTCCATCAACTTTATTTTAGAATAAGATGTAGAGAACATGTGTTTGTGTTAAGTTTTTCTACCAAATATTAGAAATGCAGTTGTCTTATATCGAAAAAATTTAAAAAGGTTATAGACTTCGAACACTACAAAAGAAGTCGGTGTATTTGATTTCAAGTCGTCCTCAATTAAAAAAACTTATGCTTAAGATGTGGATCTCTAGTAGTTAAATTCTCTTTTGTATTCTTTTGTTTGAGAGTAGAAAAAAGGTTTGTATAGTTAAAAAATTTTAGAATGATTTTGTAATTGAATAGGGGAGGAATTTCTATTTAATTGTAATAATTTTTGACATAGTGAATTTTTTCTTTTTTTATTTGTGGTTTTTATTATATCAAATTTAGAGTTTTTTTCAGTTAATTTTTGTGTTTCCAGTTTTATTGTATTCTTTTAATTTCTCTATGTTTATTCTGCTAGTAGAAGTGGGGCGAGTTTATTTTTTTTTTTGAAAAGAAATGTGGCATAATTTCACATACAAATAAAGAAATAATTGTGCTCGCTTGTATACCTTATGTTCTTGCCTAATTAAATGTGGACTTTGCTAACATTTCATTGATAACATTGAAAATGTGTTATCTAATCCCTCTTATTTCTGATCATTCCTTGATTTTATGTTTCTATTTGATTATTTCATTGTTTTGAGTAATAATTTGAGGTAGAATTTGGTCTTAATGTTGCTTAGGAACTAAAATAGTGAAAACAAAGTCTTGGCCTCTGCCTTACATTAGGTGGTGCTATTAGGTATAGCCTTACTATCAGTGAAACGCTCACACAACATCGTCGACGCTATAATGATGAAGTTGGCATAATTTTCCATCAGTGCCGCAACGTTGTCCCTAGTGTCATAATACCGTTATAGTTTCTTAAATAAGAAACTTGTCCGCCTAGGTTTAATCATCTCTGATTCGAGCATCCATATAGCATCATTTCTCTTTAATTTTCTTCACTTTTCAGTTTTGATTATGCACTCGAACATCTTTCTAGTGCTTGACTTCTTGAGACTAAGATACTCTATCCTATTGGGTTGTTTAGGATTTCACATATTCCAATGTATATTTTTGAAGTAGCTAGATTTTGTCTTGGTTGCTAATTGGTCAACGAATTTCATCACACAACCTAGATCAAATAATATTTGAATTCATACACAAGAACTAGTCCTAGCAATAAGTTCGAGTCGAAATCAAGGAGCACGTGAATTTCTCAAATCGAATTATTTCCAACCCGAGGTACCGAGGTGGGAGGTTGAGTTGATTTGATATTGCAGGAAAATAAAAACAAATTGTAAATTTCATCGTAAAAAAGATCTTAGCTTGGGTCGAAACAAATTTTTTTCCATCGAAAGTATTTGTTCATTAATACATCGTAATTACTTAATTTTACCAAACCCTTTCACCTATCCAAATTAATTAGTGAAGACAACTAAATTGTTTCAAAACTCTAACTATTCTAATTCAACGAGATGAACATTATCCATAAATTGAATTTTATGTATTTCACAATATTTATAAATAAATCTATCACATTATTGAAGCTTACAATTATTCTTTAAACATTAGCTCTATTGTGAGAATTTCCATTCGTCATCAAATTATTAAACAATTGTGTCTATATAAAAACACACTTATCTTTTTCATTAGGTCATCTAAAATAATATATATATCCCTAAACTTCAAATATATATATTGTTCGCACGAGATTTCCGGAGAAATTTAATTCGTGGACTTGAACTTGGGTTGATGTTGTATTTTTGTTGATTTGATGCGATGCGGTTCAATCTCTAGAATTTGATCCTCTGATTCTCTCTCAACTGTATGTCTACGCTTGATTTGGAGGAAGCGGAGCACGTGATGTTCTTGAAGTTTGTTGAACGTCTACGCTTGATTTGGAGAAGCGGAGCACGTGATTTTCTTCAAGTTGTTGAATGCTTTACGCTTGATTTGAGAGAAGCGGAGCACGTGATGTTCTTGAAGTTTGTTGAACGGAGCACGTGATGTTCTTGAAGTTTGTTGAACGTCTACGCTTGATTTGGAGAAGCGGAGCACGTGATTTTCTTCAAGTTGGAGTCTTGGAAGAAAGTTTGTATCTTCAAAACAGCTTCAATCTTCGAGGATGGTCAACTTCAGAAGTTAGGGAGTCTTCTAGCTTTTGGAAGAATTCTCTCTGGATCTTCTAGAGTCAAAATTTTCCAACCTCTACAAATGAGGAGAATTCCTCTATTTATAGAGTTCACTGGTGGGCTTTATGGGTTTGAACCTGGTTGGTCCATGGACCAGACCCATGGGCTCAACCATATGGACTTAGGTTATATTTAGTCTTTGGGCTCAATTAAGCTTATTTTTTTTTGCTTAATTGAACTTAGTCCAAGTAAATAATATTTAATTGAACTAAAATGATTAACTTAATCCAACGATTAATATGAAAACATGTGGCATTCTTAGAATGACCAATTTATTTATTTTAACTCTTTAATTTGGAGCATGTGTCAATTTTAATTAGTCCCAAATTTAATTATTTGTACTTTTCATCATTAACTTAATAAATGATGTGGCAACTTGTGATTGGTCTCAAAATTTCTTATTCAACAAATGCCCCTTTTCGAGATTTATGCACGTATATGGGTGAATGAATCTCGGAAAAGATAAATTTGAAGTCAAAGTACGAGCCCTTTTTTTTTTTTACTCAATTCAACATATCAAATTAATCAAACCATGAATTTAGTACGTGAGTTTGATTTAAATTTAAATAAGGGTTGGAATATGGCCAAACCTTAAAAAAATTCAAAGTTTTATTTCCCACTTAATTTTATTTGAGGGAAAAAAATTTAATATGATGACTTTTTTTTAAGTAAAATTTGGAATATAACCAAAATTTTAATTTTGAAATAAGGATAAGGTTTCTACCGTACCTTAATTTATCTTGGGATGCATAAGAATTTGGAATGACAAAAAAAAATCAGGTCCTCAATCTTAGGTAAAGTTGGATTTATGGCTCCGATTTAAATTCATGATAAAAAGGAGATCATATATGCAAGTTAATTTAACTTGAATTTTGGAATTGAGAATATATATATATATTTAAAAATGTTAAAATTTTTAAATATTTTAAATATCTCAATAAAAGTTAAACTTGAGATTTATCCAAAAAAAGAAATAATTTAAAATAAAATAAGATAATTGGATTATCTTTTCTTTATATATATATATTTTTTAAAAATCATTCCTATTCCTTTTAGGAATTGGATTTGTTTTTTTTTTAAAAATAATTAAATATCATTCCTAATCCTTCTAGGAATTGGATTTGTTGGGCTTATAAATAGACTCATACCCTACTCACTTATACCTCATACAACGCTTATTCCTCATTCAATCAGCAAAGGTATAGAAAACTTTTCTTCTCCCTTTCTCTTTTTTCTATTTTTTTGTGTGTGTTTTTTTTATTTGTGTGTTTTTTTTTTTTATTCTGTTTTGTTTTGTTTTTTTGTTTTTTTTTTTGTGTTGCTTGTTTTTGTTTTTTTTTTTTTGTATTTTTTTGTTTTGTTTTTTTCTTTTTTTTTGCAGGAATGACTTTGTCGGGCTTCTTCTAGGGACGATCGGGCTTTTGCCGTCAGATCTATCGCCCTAGTAGGAGAGATCGACTCTGTCATCGTCGGGCTTCAATCTTCGTTTGCAGAAATGACTTTGTTGAGCTTCTTCTAGGGACGATCGGGCTTTTGCCGTCAGATCTATCGCCCTAGTAGGAGAGATCGACTCTGTCATCGTCGAGCTTCGATCTTCGTTATCACCAATTGAGCTTCTTCGTTTTTTCTTCTTCTTCTTCTTGTTCTCTTTCTTTTTGTTTTCTTCTTTTGCTTCTTTCTTTTTTGTTTTCTTCTTCTTCTTCTTTCTTTTTGTTTTTTTTGTTTTTCTTTCTTTTCTTTTTTTTTTTTTCTTCTTTTTCTTCTTTCTTTTTGCTTTTTTTTTTCTTTCTTCTTCCTTCTTTTTCTTCATCATTTTCTTCTTTCTTCTTCTTGCTTCTCCTTTTTTTTTCTTTCTTGGTTGTGGTACAAGGGAGAAGATGAAGATGAATCATCTAGCTTGCGACACCTTAGAGCTGATGAAAATGAATTCCATCGGCCGGGTTGCGACACCTGTTAGATGATAAAGATGAATACTCTCAGCTACGACATATAGGAGAAGATGAAGATGAATCCTCTCGGCTATGACATATGGGAGGAGATGAAGATGAATTCTCTTCAGTTGCAGCACTTGGAAGAAGATGAAGATGAATCCTCTCGGCTATGACATATGGAAGGAGATGAATCCTCTCGACTATGACATATGGGAGGAGATGAAGATGAATCCTATTCAATTGCAGCACCTGGGAGAAGATGAAGATAAATCCTCTCGGCTATGACATATGGGAGAAGATGAAGATGAATCCTCTCGGCTATGACATATGAGAGAAGATGAATCATTTTCGATTGCAACACCTGGAGAAGATGAAGATGAATCTTCTCAGCTATGACATATAAGAGAAGATGAAGATGAATCCTCTTTTATTGTAGCACCTAGAAGAAGATGAAGGTGAATCCTTTCCGGCTACGACATATGAAAGAAGATGAAGATGAATCCTCTTTGGTTGCAACTCCTAAAAGAAGATGAAGATGAATCTTCTTTGGTTGCGACACCTGAAAGAAGATGAAGGTGAATCTTCTCGGTTGCGACTCTTAGGAGAAGATGAAGATGAATCTTCTCAGTTGCAATTCTAAGAAGATGAAGATGAATCCTCTCGGTTGTAGCACCTAGAAGAAGATGAAGGTGAATCCTTTCGGCTACGTCATATGAAAGAAGATGAAGATGAATCCTCTTTGGTTGCAGCACCTGGAAGAAGATAAAGATGAATCTTCTTTGGTTGCGACACCTGAAAGAAGATGAAGGTGAATCTTCTCGGTTGTGACTCTTAGGAGAAGATGACGATGAATCTTCTCAGTTGCAATTCTTAGGAGAAGATGAAGATGAATCCTCTCGGTTGCAACACATAGGAGAAGACAAAGATGAATCCTCTCACTTGCGACACCTTAGAGTAGATGAAGATGAATCATCTTCGGTTGTTACACCTGAGAGAAGATGAAAATGAATCTTCTCGATTGTGACTCCTAGGTGAAGATGAAGATGAATCATCTCGGTTGTAACACATGGAGGAAGATAAAGATGAATCCTCTCACTTGCGACACCTTAGAGCAGATGAAGATGAATCATCTTCGATTGCAACACTTAGAAGAAGATGAAGATGAATCCTCTTCGGTTGCAACACCTAAGAGAATATGAAGATGAATCCTCTTCGGTTGCAACACCTAAGAGAAGATGAAGATGAATCTTCTCGATTGCGATTCCTAGGAGAAGATGAAGATGAATCCTCTCGATTGCAACACATGGGAGAAGAAAAAGATGAATCCTCTCACTTGCCACACCTTAGAGCAAATGAAGATGAATCCTCTTCGGTTGTAGCACTTGGGAGAAGATGAAGATGAATCCTCTTCAGTTGCTACACCTGAGAGAAGATAAAAATGAATCTTCTCGGTTGCGGTTCTTAGGAGAAGATGAAGATGAATCCTCTCGGTTGCAATAAGTTGAAGATGAAGCAGAGGTTAAAGCTTTAGCATTGTATGCATCTTCTTCAAGAGGCAGAAACGATGTTACACTGTCGTTTTCATCTTGGAGAGGTGAAGGCAGAGCTGCCCGATCGCCGTCCTATCGAAGTTGTACCATCGTTATCCTCTCAAAGAGCTGGAGCTGCAGCATCGATGAAGCCTTCAAACTTGAATATAAGGAATCATCAATGAAACCTTTATGCTTGAATATGAGGGATCATTAATGACGCCTTTGAGCTTGATTTTGAGATTCTTTTTTTTCTTTTTACATGCACTCAACTTGTACATAGTCTTTGCACGGAGTTTGTACATCTTCAATTTATTTCATCTCATTGTTTACTAGAGATGAACATCTTGAATTTAGGGATTTGCCCCCAATTTGTTATGATTCCTTTAGTAGAGATGAACACTCTTTGAAGAAAAGAATTAACTCACGACGTAGTTCAAGGTTTTTTTTTTTTTTTTATAATGGTGGACTGAACTTAAGTTTTTCTTTAAGCTGCCTACGTACCCTTTATAATATAGGGATCAAGTCATAACGTAGTTCAACTTTTTTTTTTGCTGGACTGGGCTTAAGGTTTTCCTTAAGCTGCCTACGTACCCTTTATAATATAGGGATCAAGTCATAACGTAGTTCAATTTTTTTTTTTTTTTACCTAACAAAATTAAGCATAAAATTTTTTAAGAAATTTACCATTGATTGGGCCAATTCGTAGTCCGTCTTGATCAACGATCTTGTATGCGCCATTTGTATAAACTTCTTTAACAATGTAAGGTCCATCCCATTTAGGTGTGAACTTATTTCCTGTATGCCTTGTTGTGATGATCGGTCTCCTTACGGCAAGTACTAGATCACCGACTTGAAAGGAGCGAGGTTTAACGTGTTTATCAAAAGCTTTGGACATTCTCGCTTGATAACATTCCAATGCTTGCTGAGCCTCTAATCGCTTTTCGTCAAGTGCTTCTAATTCTTGAAGACGTAACTTCACATTATCTTCGGTAGTCAATCCCTCTTGTACTGCCATTCTTAGTGACGGAATTTCCCTTTCGAGAGGAAGGACAGCCTCCACACCGTAAACAAGCGAATATGGTGTAACCCCTGTAGGGGTGCGATGAGTCGTTCGATAAGCCCATAATGCCTCGCCGATCTTTTCTTGCCAATCCCTCTTTGACTTGGAGACAATTTTCTTTAAAAGATTACACAATGTTTTGTTGAATGCTTCTGCTAGTCCATTGCAGCAGCTGCGTTGTACATGGATGACTTATATTGCTTGAATTTGAATTTTTCACATAACTTGTCCATCATACTATTGGAGAATTGCTTTCCATTATCCGTCACGATTCGATGTGGAATACCGTATCGATAGATGATGTGTGTTCGAATAAAGTCTGCCACGTTCTCCTTCTTGGCTTCTCTCAATGAAATGGCCTCAGCCCACCTTGAAAAATAGTCTGTTGCTGCTAGGATATAAGAATGTCCTGCTGATGATTTTGGTGTAATGGGGCCAACCAGATCGAGTCCCCAAGCCTCAAAAGGCCAAGAAGCCACAGTTGGATGAAGAGGTTCTGGAGGTTGGTGTATGAAGTTTGCATGGTATTGACAAGGCTCACACTTCTTCACATAGTCTATTGAATCTTGGATCATCTTAGGCCAGTAGTAGCCCATTCTTCTTAGCTGGAATTGAAGCTTTGGTCCCGATTGATGTGCTCCACAAACACCTGCATGTACTTCCTTTAGAGCTTTTACCGAATCTTCCTTTCCGAGACATCGAAGGAAGAGCCCTTCAAGAGAACGGCGATATAAAGTTCCCTTGTAATAAATGAAGTGTGCTGCCCTTCTTCGTATCTCAATTTTATGACGAGAATCCTTTGGAAGCTTTCCATGTTCAAGATACTCTATGATGGGTTGACGCCAATCTTCTTCATCAATCAAATAGGATGTTGCCATGTTCACTTCCTGACATTCAGGCCTAACTGGGGGTATAATCCATCGTTGACAAAGTGGTATGTTCAGAGTTACATCATCTGGCATGGTCAAGGCCGTGGCTAAATTTGCCAATGCATCCGCTCTCTTATTTTCTACTCTAGGGACATGTTCTAACATCACATTATCAAACTTTTCCATCAATTGTCGAGCATAAGCAAAATATGGCTTCAAGTCTTCATGTTTCACGTCATATTGAAGCGAGAGTTGATTGATTATCAATTTTGAATCACCATAGACCTCTATGAATGACACTCCGATTTCTAATGCTATTTGAAGGCCAATTATCAAAGCCTGATATTCAGCCACATTGTTTGAACACAATTCGGAAAGTGCAAAGCTATAAGGCAACATATGCTTCTCAGGAGAAATGAGGACAATGCCTGCCCCCGCACCACTTCTTCGAGCTGCACCATCGAAGTACATAGTCCAAGGTTCCATAACTTCTGTGAAGAAAACCTCATCGTCTGGTAGGTCATCACATAACTTCCAATCCGAAGGAATTGGGTGGTCTGCTAAAAAGTCTGCTAGCGCTTGTCCTTTTATCGCCTTTTGGGGAATATAGACAATGTCATATTGTTGGAGTAGAACCGCCCATTTGGCTAAGCGTCCAGCGATGATTGGCCTGGATAGAACATACTTTATAGGGTCTGCTTTTGCCACTAGATGAACCGTGAAGGCCTGCATATAATGCCTCAACTTATCAATGGCAAAGAAAAGTGCAAGACACATCTTTTCGATAGGAGAATAGTTAACTTCAGCCCCAATTAATGTTCTGCTTAGATAGTAGAGAGAACGCTCCTTTCCCTTTACCTCTTCTTGTGCCAGTAATGCTCCTAAGGACCTTTCTTGTGCAGCAATGTACAATATTAGTGGTTTGTCAGGTACTGGAGCTCCCAGCACTGGGGGAGTAAGCAAGTATTTCTTTATGCTATCAAAAGCGTTCTGACAAGCTTCATCCCACACAAAATTTTCTCCTTTTCTCATCAACTTTTGAAAAGGTTGACACCGACCGGCCAAGTTAGAGATGAACCTTCGGATGTAAGCCAGTCGTCCTTGGAGACTTCTTAGGTCATGCAAACTTTTAGGTCTTGACATCTTCTGAATGGCATCAATCTTGGACTGGTCTATTTCGATCCCTCGATGCCTTACAATGAAGCCAAGAAATTTTCCTGAAGTTACACCAAACGCACACTTGAGAGGGTTCATCCTTAGCTGATATTTTCGCAAGCGATCAAACACGACTTTTAGATCCTTCAAATGGTCTTGTCGTCTCTTTGTTTTGACTACAAGATCATCAACATAACATTCAACATACCTGTGCAACATATCATCAAACACTTTCTGCATGGCACGTTGATAAGTAGCGCCGGCATTTTTCAATCCAAAGGGCATCACCTTGTAACAGTATATTCCCTTTGGAGTTCTGAAAGCTGTCATTTCTTCATCTGAGAGGGCCATCCGTATTTGATTATATCCAGACGACCCATCCATAAACGACAACGCCTCGTGTCCAGTAGTTGCATCAACCATGATTTCGGTGATGGGCAAGGGAAAATCATCTTTAGGGCATGCATTATTCAGATCGCGAAAGTCTACACAAACGCGAAGTTGTCCATTTTTTTTTCTAACAGGGACAATGTTTGCTATCCACGTTGGATATTTGACCTCGCGAATGAATCCTGCTTCGATCAACTTGTTGACTTCCACCTCGATTTGAGGGATAAGCTCCGGTCGAAAACGTCGTTGTGCTTGTTTAATCGGTCGATATCCAGGTTTAATTGCAAGATGATGGACTGCTACTTTTGGGTCAAGTCCTGGCATCTCCTTGTACGACCACGCAAAGATGTCCCTGTATTCGGTGAGCAAACTCATATATTTATCCACCTCTTCATTAGAGAGGGACGCACTAATGAAAGTCGGACGTGGTTCCTCTATTGTACCAAGGTTCACCTCTTTTAGCTCGTCTACAGTAGATTGGCCACCATCCTCTAAACTTTGTGGGGCATTTTCTGCGTCTTCTTCATGAGTTCCAGTCTCTGATTCCTCAATAATGGTGATGTGATGACATGAAGTTTCACATTCCCCTTGTTCCGACCCTTCTTTTTCAGGATTCGTTAGTATAACATCATGTCTTTTTACCTTTAACGAACCTTGACTTGTATTGAGAGTAACAAAAGTTTTTCTTTTCATGCGAGAAGGAACGTTGCTATGAATTTCTCCATTTTCCTTTGTCTCGCAAGGAAACTTCTTACTACGATAATTATCGACATCTGTATGCTTAATTCGACGCCAAACTTTCACACGAGACATTGGTTCCTTCTTCTTTGTATCTATGTTGGAATCAATGTTGTCGTGTGATCCTTTATCCCCGAGATGATTAAAAATCGGAGCACGGGGTGCTTGTACATTTTTCTTTTTAGACACACCTAGCCTTTCAAAGGCTGATGGTCTTGTAGTTGTCAAGGCATGGCATGTGCTTTCTTCCTTTATGGGAGTCGTAGTTAGCCTTCGAAAGACCGAATGTCTCTCAAGGTTTGGTACTGACTGGAGCCTTTCTCTTTCTGCCTCTGTCATGCTTAGCCTTTCAAATACTACGGGACGTGCAACAGATGGTCTAATTCGATCAAATACTGAGATTCTCTGATTATCACCTTCTTTTACGTCAGTATTGTCATCCTCCTCTATAGTTATATGATTGATGTCAACCACTTTTTCCTTCCCCTTTTTAGTTATACGGATCGGTTCTGGCGACTTGTATCCGAGTCCTTTTCTCGACACGGGTATAGAATGTCCTTCCCGTAGAAGCTTCTTTTGAGTTGAGGAGAGCTCAGGTCGGTCATGAATTTCCAAGCTTTTAAACTCGGTGTGAGCTGTGAAGTCATAACCTGCTTTCGCCATCAATTTGTAAGCCTTGGGGTCGAATCCGTCTTTCGTTCGCCTTTGGGGCAAGTTTGCTTCCACCAGATCTACCTTTACCTCTTGCTTCGCTATCTTAGTTAGTGGTGTAGTGAAGCTTTCTTTTATGATTTCGATGTCACCAACTTTCAAACCTTTTGGAGACTCCATGAATGGTGATTCGCCTTTCTTGCGCCTTGACAGAGGGACATAACGCAAAACTGGTGTGTTTGCAGCATTTTCATCCTTCAAGATCATACCCTTTGTGCTGCTAGTGTATGCTTCACCCTTTCCAGAGTTAAAGGTTCTCGCACTTTCATGTGGTTCTGTGGTTGCGAGTGATTTCAATTGTGAATTATCTTCTCCTTTTGTAAGAGGGGTTTCTGCAGGCAAAACTTCTAAAATATTATTATTCTTTGAATAAAACTTTGCATCTGCGAAGTGAGACTCAGCTTCTGAGAATGGATTAGAGTCGGCTTCAACCTTCTTTACACCGTCCTGATAAAATTTGAAGCACTGATGCAGTGTTGAAGTTACTACTCCGTTTCCATGAATCCAAGGACGCCCTAGTAACAACTTGTAAGTAGTCCTTGAGTCTATGACATGAAACAATGCACTGGCCTTTAGGTCGCCAATTATGAGTTCTAACCGTATTATGCCTATTGCTCTTTGGCTACCTTGGTTAAAACCTTGAATTACTAGCTTGCTATTTGAGAGCTCGTCCATCAAGATGCCTAATTGCCACATAGTCGACTTTGGCATTATGTTGACAGCTGGGCCATTATCAATCAGAATTTGATCGACTCTCTGTTCTTGAACGTATCCAGAAACATACAAAGGTCTATTATGAAGTTTAGATCCCAACAACAAATCCTCATCTGAGAAGTCTATAGACATACAATAAGAACCACTCTCATATGTCATAGTCGGAGTACTCGAACTTGATGCTCTTGAATTTAGCAATGCATCAATAAGGATGGTTTTGGTCTCTTGAGGAAGTGATAATAGATCCTCTACATTAAACCTTGAAAGGTCTTTTGATACTCCCTCTCTTTCTAGTGATCTTGGAGGGATTATTTCTTCCTCCGTTGTGTTGATAGCATGACACGCAACGACTTCTGGGTCTTCATCCTGATGAACACAAAGGAAGCTTTTTGGAAGGAAGTCTGCCAAGGTCACTAAGCGCTGAGGTCGAGAGAAATTCATGTCTTCATTATGTACGAGCTTAAGCTTATGAGTCTTCTTCTTTTTCTTATTCTTTTGAGTCTTATTTCCTCTTCTATAGTTTTGGTAAAGAGCGAGACTCTCTTTGGGTCGGGATCGACTGTCTTTTCTTTCGGTGGGTCACCACTATCCACCCTTCATCGTCTTCTTCAATTGGTCTTTTCTCTCCTTGAGGATCCTCGTATGAGATTTCCTGAAAGAATTGGACAACTATAGGCTCAAAGGTCCCGAACTGGACCAAGCTTTTCCTTTGCTCAAAAATCAATCTCGACGAAGAAGCCTCAGACATTATCGTCACTTCAGCGTGGTTTTGTTTGAGCTACTTCCTCCAAATCTAGCTCAATCCTTTTCTCACGAGCCAACCTTAGAATTAGCTCCTTCAGCACGAAGCATTTCTCTACTGGATGACTGATGACCCGATGATACTTGCAGTAATTGGGATCATCTACCTTTCCTGCTTGCTCAGGTCATTTACATTCTGGCAGCTGGATTAGCTGCTTCTCTAGTAGTTGCTCTAGCATGTCAGCGATATCTGAATCAGGAAATGGGTAAACTTTTTCCTGCCTTTCTTTTAAAGTCAGACGTTGCCTTTCGCTTCCATCATCCTTCTTTTCAACCCTCGCTTCCTTTCCTTTGGAGAATTTCAGCGGGGTTGTGTTTACGATCATAGATTCTTTCGCGGTGCTTTTCACTATCTTTTCAGCACCTTTCATCTCTTTCTTATCTTTCTTTACTTCAGGAACAAGAAAATCTTTAGTTCCTCTACTGGCGATGCTCAAACTCCATATCATGAGCTCGAGTTGCCAGTTCTTCAAATGTGCGGGGCTTTATTCCCTGCAAAATGTAGAGGAGTCCCCAGTGCATGCCTTGGGTGCACATTTCTACAGCCGACAGTTCGGTGAGCCGATCTTTACAGTCAAGACTTAGAGCTCTCCATCTATTGATGTAGTCGATGACTGGTTCTCCCTTTCTTTGTTTCGTATTTGTAAGCTCCATCATGCTTACAGTACGCCTGGTGCTGTAGAAGCGATTGAGAAACTCCTTTTTTAGTTGTTCCCAACTCTCAATGCTTTCTGGCTCCAGATCAATATACCATTCAAAAGCATTTCCTTTCAAGCTCCGAACAAATTGTCTGACTAGTTGATCTCCTCTTGATCCTGCATTCTCACATGTTTCGACGAAGTGAGCAACGTGCTGTTTTGGATTGCCCTTTCCGTCAAACTGCTGGAATTTTGGAGGCTGATATCCAAGCGGCATTCTCAAGTTGTCGATTCTTTTGGTGTATGGTTTAGAGTACATGAAAGAAGTCTGAGATGGGCCTCTATATTGTGCTCTGATGGAGTTTGTGATCATATGTTGTAATTGTTGAACCGAGAGAGAAGCCATAGAAGTTGATTGTTGTTGTGGCTGATTTTCTTGTACCACGTTCTTCCCTTTGTCATCAACTTTAACGACAGGAGTTTGACTCGATTCAGCAGTTTCACGAGTCTGCATCTGCTCCTTTAAAGCTGCAATTTCGTGGTCTCGTTCATCAACAACCTTCATCAGGAGATTAATTTTTCTCTCCATCTTCGCCATGGCAGTCTCGACTGCTACATCAGCCATCATGACGGACATCACATCTGGGTGTGCTTCTTTCAGTGACCTGCTAGAGGCAGAATCATAATCATTATATAGAGGATTTTCCTTGATGACAATTCCAGCTTTAGGAGATTCCATCAATTGCTTCAGGATGCTATGTGCGATGGCGGAACCTTGGTCTTGCCCTTGGATGACCCCCTTGGAACGACTACGGGTGATAGGTCCTGTGTAGGTGTCGCTTGCAGCTGAAGATTTGGATGCAGCTTTCTTTGATGCCATTGATTTGCTTGTAGATCTAGATGATGAGAGAGAGATGAGAGGTAGAGATGGTCCCACTGGGCGTGCCAATTTGTTCGCACGAGATTTCCGGAGAAATTTAATTCGTGGACTTGAACTTGAGTTGATGTTGTATTTTTGTTGATTTGATGCGATGCGGTTCAATCTCTAGAATTTGATCCTCTGATTCTCTCTCAACTGTATGTCTATGCTTGATTTGGAGGAAGCGGAGCACGTGATGTTCTTGAAGTTTGTTGAACGTCTACGCTTGATTTGGAGAAAGCGGAGCACGTGATGTTCTTGAAGTTTGTTGAACGTCTACGCTTGATTTGGAGAAGCGGAGCACGTGATGTTCTTCAAGTTGGTTGAATGCTTACGCTTGATTTGAGGAAGCGGAGCACGTGATGTTCTTGAAGTTGGAGTCTTGGAAGAAAGTTTGTATCTTCAAAACAGCTTCAATCTTCGAGGGTGGTCAACTTCAGAAGTTAGGGAGTCTTCTAGCTTTTGGAAGAATTATCTCTGGATCTTCTAAAGTCAAAATTTTCCAACCTCTACAAATGAGGAGAATTCCTCTATTTATAGAGTTCACTAGTGGGCTTTATGGGTTTGAACTTGGTTGGTCCATGGACCAGACCCATGGGCTCAACCATATGGACTTAGGTTATATTTAGTCTTTGGGCTCAATTAAGCTTATTTTTTGGCTTAATTGAACTTAGTCCAAGTAAATAATATTTAATTGAACTAAAATGATTAACTTAATCCAACGATTAATATGAAAACATGTGGCATTACTAGAATGACCAATTTATTTATTTTAACTCTTTAATTTGGAGCATGTGTCAATCTTAATTAATCCCAAATTTAATTATTTGTACTTTTCATCATTAACTTAATAAATGATGTGGCAACTTGTGATTGGTCTCAAAATTTCTTATTCAACAGACTGAATAGAAAGTAATGGATGATACAAAATGATAATGTGATTTATTTATATTGGTTCTAATTTGAAATATTCAAATTTACTTTGGAAATTAGTATAATTAGTATAATATATAATGATACATTATAATATAAAGTTTATATGTTAATGAAACTTTATTATATAAATTTAATTTTAGATAAAGTTCCAAATTAATTTATGAGAGATAAAATATTTGAATGAGTTCAAATATTAATTTAATGTGGATTTGTTTCATATTAAAACTATTAATTATGAGATAAAGTTATATTTGAATATGATTCAAATTTAACTTAAGTTAAATATAAAATATTTAATTTAGTTATTAATTAATTGAAGAATTAATTAATAGTTTAGTTTAATATTATTTAATTAAATTTGATTTAATTAAATTAATATAAAACTATGAGGTATTGGAGAGATATTCATTCAATAAGATTTAAATGAAATATTAATTAAATATGATTTAATTAATTATTAACTAATTGATTAATGGTTAATTAGTTAGTTGATTTGAAACTTCTATTAATTTAATATTTTTTAAGTTAATAGAATCCTATGATTTTCTCCTACCCCGTCTCCTACTCAATGAAAGAAATAGAGTTATAAATATGTAGAAGAAAAACAGCTTTTCTTAACCAAAATAAAATCGATGATTTTCTTTTCTGCAAAATAGATTGTAACGACCTAATTTTTCGAATTAAGCTGAAGTTATTACTTTAAGACTAGATTCGTCCTTTAACCATAAGACTTTATAATTTAAAAAAATATATTTTTTAACAACATTAAAGAGTTTTTATTCGGGCTCTATTTCAAATAAAATTTTGAAAGTGTAAAAGTATCGATAATAAAGAAAGTTCAAGAACATAAAAGTCGTTCAATCATGAAACCCAAAACAGTCTCAATTACTAAAGAAAACCAAAATAAAAAAAATATAAAGTAGAAGCAATTTGAAGGACATTTCCCTATGGCAGTTTCGCGGAAAAAGATTAAACATAAAAAGGTGAGTATAAACATACCCAGTAAGGGACCCACTACTGATCCTGTTAGAAGAAAAATAAAATTGTTAACTTCCTATTGGAGGTGCCCTGCACTTTAAAAGTCTTGTGATCATGTAGGAATACACATAACCAGTCCAATGCCCTAAAGGACACAAATATTAGTCTAGTGCTCTGCAGAAAGCACATGTCAGTCTAGTGCTCTCGAAGAATGCACATGTCAGTCTATTGCTCTCGAAGAATGCACATGTCATTCTAGTGCTCTCGAAGAATGCACAACTGGTGGTGATCCTGTAGGACACCTGCAAGGCACACTACCCAATCGACAAAGCTAACAATTTTCCCTTAGTCCATTATAAACATTTAATCAATCCATTCCTAGTATAGTCAAACTACTCCATCATATCATCAATCCAACTTAACACACCTACGTTCAATCTATTCAATCTATCACAAAATCAGTTGATACTATAACAACACACCAGACAGTCAAGATATATATATATACATAACACCTTTCTTAGTTTACAAATACATTATCCATCGTATCTACTTCTATACCAGTAAGTTTACAAACACTAACTGTTGAGTTTCTACAGTAGATTCTTGAAGATGTGACTCTTGAACAGATGGATTCTCATGGATGATCACATGTTTGTTATTTTGATGGTCATCATTCTTGTCCAGATTGTGATGACTAGAATCATCACGAAGATCATCATACATGTTGTTAATATCATCAAAACAATTGATTCTGATTCTAGTATAGAAAGAAGAAAAGGATAATAAAAAAAAATAGTTACAAAATGATCGTGTATCCTTAAGCAAACAATCGTGTAGAATATCTAAACGGTTGTTTTACCAAGGGTGATCGATATTTTAGATGGGATATGCAATCGTTCATATGTGATATGTGATCGTGTAAAGATATATCAAACCATTGTTCTGTCAGAAGTCGTGCTAAGAAGAGTTGAAAGCTTGTAATAAGATCCATCAAAACTTAAAGATTTTACATCAACACGTTCCTGACACAGTAATGCAGTATCAATGAGCATCAAATTACGTGAGATACGTATTACAAAATATCTAACTGCTCAGTTAATTTTTTATGGACATCAAATCACCTTTTTTCAAGCTTAAGGAAGGAAATGTCGGCACTATATATGTCAGAGTTGTGCATTGCAATGAAAGTGCCAACACGAGGTGATACATGTGTGTCTTTCTGGGATGTAAATGCCACTCCCCGACTAGGACCAACATAGTCTTAGGGAGAAAGCATGCTAGGAATTGGAGTTGTGTCCTCAATTTCTCCAAGGGACTTGAGCATTTCTTCTTACACTAGAATGTCTCCTGTTCAGAGAGTTTATAGGATTTCTCAAGGCCATTTTTGCATACTTAACAGCTCTTGACAACGGTAGAGAGTCTAACTCTACACTTTCAGGGGGTTCCAACTCCACCACTCGCTGAGCCAAAGATAGAGACGAATCATTAATGATCCAGTAAGCAACATGAAACCTTGTAATTTTGGGGTCAACGGTAGTCCCTCCCATTATTAGCTCAACACTCAAACGGAGTCTCCTGTATAAAATATAAAATAATACAGACACAAATAGTGAATGAAATCTTGTGACGTAACAAACACAAATTTTAGGTATACTGCAATTTGACTAAATATTGAACAAGAAAACCCAAGGGAATACACAAAAATCCAACGTTTTTAGGAGTCAATTTGGAAAATGGCAAAACTACATTTTCTTTTCAATTTTAGCAAACAACATTTTTTGCGCGTGCATGGTATTTTATAAAATACCAAAATATTCACCTTCTCCAACTATAATTATTTTGTTTTTACGTTATAATTAATTTATGTTATGTATTTATCAACTTCATCAACTCATATCATAACTTTTCTCTTAAAATCTCAGGACTCAATTAATTAATTCAACATTTTAATAACATTATTCAATCTTATTAATTTCAAAATAATCTAATTGAATTTGAATTTCAAAATAACCAAATTGAATTTCAAAATTACAAAATTATTATTTTTTAGAATTTGAGAATCTCAACGATAGATTTTATATTAAAATAACCTTATCTCAAAATAATTTTAATGACTTGAATATCAAGATAATTAAATTATTATTTTAAAATTGGAAGAAAAGCACAAAAAGCGCACACGCCCACTCACGTACACACGCACGCGCGCGTATACGCACACACACGCACACGCACACGCACAAAAGCGCACACGTGGACACTCACACCCACACACACGTAGACACACACACCCACGCACACGTGGACACGCGCATACGCACACACGTACGCACTCACGCACATGCACGCACACACGCACATATGCACAAAGATGTATAAATGAATTAAAATTAAAAAATAACTACAATAATTATGTTTAGAAAGACTTTTAAACCATGTTCATTTGACTTAATAACGTTAATTAAATTATAATTTCTATCAATATTGGTTTAAAAGTGTCATTAGTGTAATTATTTCAATATAATGCAGTCTTATCCAATTTTACGAACAAAAAACAAGTCAAATATGTACCAGTAGATGACACTCTTTGTCATAAGAGATATAGCAACGTTTTTATGGGTCATTTTGAAAAATGGCAAAACTACTTTTTCTTTTAAATTTTAGCAAATAGAATTTTTTACACGTGTCCATGATATTTTATAAAATACCAAAATATTCACCTTCTCAAACAGTAATTATTTCGTTTCTACGTTGTAATTAATTTATGTTATGCATTTATTAGCTTTTAATTATTTTTTACCTGAAAAAGATACATCCTTTTTTCTTAATATCTCGGGACTCAACTAATTGATTCAAGATTTTAATTTTATTCAATCTTACTAATTTCAAAATAACCTAATTAAATTTCAATTTCAAAATAACAAAATTATTATTTTTCGAAATTTGAGAATCTCAACGATAGATTTTGTATCAAAAATAACTTTAATTGAATTTCAAAATTAAAAAATATTAACTTGTTCGCACACAAGCACACGCGCACACGTGCACAACGCACGCACACGCACGCAGCACACACACATCCATCCACACGCACACGCACACGCACATATGCACACACGCACAAAGATGTGTAAATTAATTAAAGTTAAAAAACAAATACATTAATTATGTTTAGAAAGAGTTTTAAACCATGACTTAATAACATTGATTAAATTATAATTTCTATCAATATTGCCTTAAAAGTGTCATTCGTGTAATTATTTCAATATAATGCAGTCTTATCCAATTTTACCAACAAAAAACAAATCGAATATGGATCAGTAGATCTACACTCTTTGTCATAAGAGACATAACAACGTTTTTAGGGGTCATTTTGAAAAATGACAAAACTACTTTTTCCTTTGAATTTTAGCAACTAGCATTTTTTGCACGTGCATGGTATTTTATAAAATACCAAAATATCAACATTCTTCAACTGTAATTATTTCGTCTCTACATTGTAATTAATTTATGTTATGCATTTCTCAGCTTTTAATTATCTTTTACTTGAAATAGATACATCAACTCATATCATAATATTTTTCTTAATATCTCGAGACTCAACTAATTAATTCAACATATTAATAACTTTATTCAATCATACTAATTTCAAAATAACCTAATTGAATTTGAATTTCAAAATAACAAAATTGAATTTCAAAATAACAAAATTATTATTTTTCGGAATTTGAGAGTCTCAACGATAGATTTTGTATTAAAATAACCTTAATTGAATTTCAAAATTAAAAAATATCAACCTGTTCACTATCTTTATCTCAAAATAACATTAATGCCTTAAATATCAAGATAATTAAATTATTATTTTAAAATTGGAAGAAACTCAACATTAAAAAATATTAACTTGTTCGGACACAAGCATAGAAGCACTGCGCACACACGTACACATGCACACTTACACACACACGCGCACACGCACACCTACACACAGACACCCACAGACGCACGAACCCACACACACACACATGCACAAGCGCACGCATGCACACACACATCTATCCACACGCACACAAGCATGCACAAACGCACACACGTGTACGCACAAACCTTATCTCAAAATAGTTCTTATTTTTGCTGACAGTTTATTTGTTGCCATCGATAGAGGATCTTCCAATAGACCTACGTGACGGTGTGTGTTGACAGCTTAATTTCGTTAGCAAAAGAAAAGTTGATTAGTTTTTTAAGATTTATTGACGATATTTGTCATCGACAAAGGGTAAATTTCTTGTAGTGCATGTACATCAAACATATCAAATTTGTTAAGTGTACCAATGAAGTATAACAAGTTTATTAGTGGTGTATCACGTGTATCAAACTTATAAGTGAAGTCTTTAAGTGTATCAAACTAATCAAGTGTATCAAGGTCTCAGGGGTATCAAGTGTATCAAGAAGAATCAAGTGTAACGAGAAGTATTATGTGTATGAAGATGTTTCAAGTGTGTATCAAAAAGTATCGAGTGTATCAATGAGTACCGAGTGCATGAATTGTATCTATCAAATGTATCAAGTGTATCAGTAAGAAGTATCAAGTGTATCAAGGGGTATTAGGTGTATCAGACGTGTATAAGGTGTATCAAATATACATCAATAACGAGGGCATTTGTGACATTTTACCTCTTGATGTGTGAGTTGGTCTTTGTTTTTGTCATTTTCTCAAATAATAAAGTATGTGTTCTATGGACTTAATTATTATAACTTATTTTGCCATTTTCGCAAGTGTCCCTTAATTGTAATACATGTATATGTGACATAATCTAATCAAACTAACTCATAAATGGACTTAATGTATCAAGAGGTATTAGGTGTATCAGACGTGTATAAGGTGTATCAAATGTACATCAATAACGAGGGCATTTGTGACATTTTACCTCTTGATGTGTGAGTTGGTCTTTGTTTTTGTCACTTTCTCAAATAATAAGGTATGTGTTCTATGGACTTAATTATTATAACTTATTTTGCCATTTTTGCAAGTGTCCCTTAATTGTAATACATGTATATGTGACATAATATAATCAAACTAACTCATAAATGGACTTAATCTATCTCATGGACCACGAATTCTTCAATTACTTGCAAATTTGGTGAGTTCCTTCAAATGGTGGGCGGAGAGCTTAATTTTGAGAGAGAGGAAAAGTCGTGAAGAGTATTTGCGAGAGAGGGGGGAACGTCGCCAGAGAGCATTTGCGAGAGAGCTAAAGACAGCGACGATGTGGGATGAAGTAAGGTTTTTTTCGGTCATTGTTCACAAGTGGGATGAAAGCTTCGAATTATTTGTTTTAAATCAAAAAGCGTATGATTGAAGGAAAACATTGATTTTTTATTAGGGTAATTTTTAATGACACATAATTTATGCCATTATTTACAATGCCAAAATTTTGTCAAGAAAACTCAATTTGTGTCACAAAAAATTTTGTATTTTTATTTTTAACGACACATTTTATTCCCTCATATCCCTTTTTCTTGATTTCAAGTGTCATTAAAACTTATATTTCTAAATAAATTTATTCGACGAAAGTGGCTAGATTGGTGGGTTTGACGGCGAAGGCTTGTTGTGGGAGCAACGACAACAGTGGTTGGAGTGTGGAATCGACGACGGCAAGTGGCAAAAAATTGGAGGGCAAGGGTTCTTCATAACGACTCGGTAGCCCACTTCGAATTTTTTTTGAAATTTGAGGTTTTTTCATTTGAAAATTTTTTTAATGACAAAAAAATTGTTGTTAATTAATGACGCAAAAATTGTGTTGAAATAAATTAAATTGTGTCAATATGATTGTTTTAAGAAATAATCCATATTTTTATTTTCAACAACACAATGTACCTCATCCCACCTCTTTTTTCTTTTATTTTCAACGACACAATGTCTTGATTAAAATCCATTTTTCTAGTAGTGACTGAAAAAAAAAACTGGACAAAATCATAATATCTTTGATAATTAAATCACCAGTTGGTTTGAACATATATAATCTTGGATCTATTCTATTATGATATGACCATGGTACATCATGAACATACATTGACTAAAAAACTTAAATTGATGAGTGAATGTAATAAATTTAATATTAATTATATGATCAATACTTTACACATGTATATTGGTATATCAGTCAATAACAGTAGTAAGACAAATTATAAAATATAAGGGATAAAAGTCCTACACATGCATGTATGGTATACTCTCTTGATAGCAAAATGCATTTATGTCAACTCATGTTTGAATGCATTTATGTAGGAAATTCAATAAAATAATTAAGAAACCTTGCAATATGTGAGAGATATACGAACTTCAAACAAATTTTACAAGTTTCAGCAAAAATTTTCAAACAACTTTTAAAGTTTAAGCAAAAAGTAACCGTAGGTAGGAAGGGGAGCAAAAGTGGGGTCTCGAATTAATTCTGAAAAATTAGTAGGCTTTCAAAATTTAGGTTCTAGAAGTAGAATTATTGCAGAAAAATAAATAATTGCATCATTCAAATTGAATCAAACATATCAGGATGTTATATTCTCCACAACGTATAATGGAGTATAAACATAAAGTTTCTATATACAAAGCTATGTATCTCTACCCTTGACTTCTCTCTCTCTTTTCTACCTTTTTTATCCTTTCTTTCTCCCATTCACTCAATACACTTGCAAGAACCTTCATTTTTTTTGTATTTAAATTTTTCTTGGCACCATCCTTTTTTTAATTATCAAGGCTTTGTTATTGTGTACCAGTATTGTGTCGTGCCTCCTTCACTTCTCATCATCATTTTCATGTCACATCTCTACCTTGTCAATTTTCGTTTTTCACTCAGCTTTCTTTCTTCTTTTGTCTTCACTACTTTCTTCGCTCCTTCTTCTCAAGCTCTAACTTTTGCTATTATCAACCAGTCTCAAATGACCATTGGAAAACCTATCGCCCACTGAGAGGCAGCCAATATAGTAATGCCTCTAATGATAAACTCCAATGAAATCAAAAGTTCTTCTTTAAGATTTGGAAAAATATATTAGATAAACTCGGACGTGGTGAACGCGGTGAACGCGTGAGACGTGCGTGAACGCAGACGTGGTGAACGCGAACAGACGGAACACGGACGGACGTGAACACGGCAGAAGTTAGAGATCCTCAGAGAGAACTTGGCATTTTCGAATGCGGTAGAGACAAGTCTAGGGCTTCGAAGGATTCTTCTTTCTATCCAAACAGTCCAAAGTAAGCCAGTTATGGAGGGAGGAATACACATTAGAGAGCTCAGTTATGGATGGAGGAATACACAACTTTTTCTCATGGTCATTTTCCTCGTGGGCATTCTCTTCATGTTTCTTCTTATTCCGACTAAAATACAAGCACAAATTATTCTTCGCCTTCGTATAGGTTTGTTTGAAGAAGATTAAAAAAGTCCTTAATTTATCTCGACACTTCCAAAACCAGAATATAATACCCGTGCTACATAAATCCCTCTTTCCAAATAGTCGAACATGAACTATCCATGCATATCTTGGAATAAACAAGAGAAACCCTAACTAAACCCAAATAGAAAATACGCTGCAATCTAAAATATACTTAAAGAAACAAAAAGAAGTTTTAATGCTGTGGGTTTTTTACTGATCTTCTTCAACAACAAAATAACTCAACGCCACAGTTCAATTTTTCCTTCCACGAATTGGGTTTTTAAAGAGTTTTCACCGCGAATTTATCTTTTTTGGTTCGACAAGTAACAACATGTGAATCCCCAAATGCAAGGTTTTATTAAAAAATAAAAATATAATTTTTTAAAAAAATTATAATACCTAATTTTTTTTTTTATATATTTATAACCTAATTTTCTGTCATTGCATACTTGAGAGAAATATATTTTTCAATTAGCATAATAACCTTTATATAGTAAATTAAATTTGTAGAATGAGAAAAGACCTTAGATCCAAAAAAGTTATTTATTTATTATTGGAGTGAATTGTCTAATTAATGTAGTTAATGGATGGTTTTGTAACCATAAAAAAATAATGAAAATAATTTTCTAAAAGAATGAATGAAAATTTGGAAAGTTAAAAGGTTTTAGGAATTAAAAAAAAGGGTGTAACATTATAAAAGACTACCAAATATACTGTAAGAGACATGCATTAAAGGAGCTGAGGCATGCATACTACCAAATATACTATAAATAAACCAGAATTCTTTTTTAAGAAATTAAACAACTAATTAAATATAAAGAAGAAAGATTAGAAAATGAATGATCAAACAAACTATGACTCATTTATTTTTGACAGGTTCGGCCAGTATCACCTGACAATTCATTTTCACCAAGAGAATAAACATGAGTAGCCTTGGAATCAAGTTCCTCCGATAAAAGCCACGGAGTTGATGGGTTAGAGACAGAACCAGAATTTGAGTTCAACGATGTGGATGGAAAATTCTGAAACTAGCAGCAACAGGAAGTTAAGATAACGAATTATTTTCAATATAGAAAGGCTAATTGTAAGAAGTTGTTAATGAAGTGTCCAAATGCATTATGGTAATATTGGGTGCAGATTGTTTGGAAGTTTTATCCGTGTGCTGTGAAGCACCACAGAGTTGAAGCATATGAAACCAGTGTTTATCTGACAAAAAATAGTGTCATGATCATTGCCTTTCCATTCCATAAATTTATGGATAGCAGAAGAAAGAGAACTCTCAACACATGAATCACCATAAAGACACACATGACAACATTATTTTGGATGAAGTTCTAATATTGCAACCATGGAGGAAAAATCAGCAAATCTTAAATAGATGTAGTAGTCCAAATGATAAAAGTTTGTCTCAAGATAATATTTCAGTAACTGCAGATGCATTGTGCTGAACCTAACCTCTTGTGTTTCACGGTAATGAACAAGGACAATGTGTTCAAAGGTCCTGAACAAAAAGCAGAAGCAAGTCATAAATTATATAAGTAGAACACGATATACTGCCACTGTCTAATTTCATTTTTCTTTGCTTGTGGCATGATGGGGATAGACCCCACTGAAACAACTGGTAGCAAGCAATTTAACAATTTTCTTTCAACCATAACATACTTATCTAGGAGCCAATAACACCGGCGAACAAAGGTTGGGCTATCTAGTCCGTGGGCATAGTATACATGTATCCTTTCTACATTACCAACCTGCTGAAGAGAAAGAAAAGATTATCAAAGCACACCTTTCCTTGGTTATTAAGGCTGTAAAAGAATGAAAATTACCATAAATCTAAACATAGTTAATATTAGACCATTGAACAACCTATAGATTCAAAAGGAAAGACTCAAACCACCAATAGACTGGTTAATCATTTAAAATGATCTCCAACAACATGATACGCAGTATATCGTGCTAGATCCATAATTACCACATGTGGACTCCTATGGTAATTTCATTGATGATACGCAGCTAGTAGGCAAGATTATGAAATGAAGACGGTATGTGAGACGATTGAAAAGATCAAGATGATAAAATTATAGGGATTTGAATTTATATCTTAAGAACACCAGAGTCAAATGCTTAAGATGATTAACTGTGTTAAATTTAACTCTATAATATATAAATTATTAGCAAAAACAGTAGAAATTACTTCAAATTTGTAGAGAGAACATATAAATTATATTCTAGAGAAAGAGCATCTGAATTATATTCTACAGAAACACGAGCCCATAGCATATCTACTGAGTAGCAATGACAGTGAAAAAGGGAATAGTAAGTAACTAATCTCATAAACCCCTTTCTCACATCTAACCAAGTTCTTTCACAACATGCAAAAGCATCAAAATATTTAAGAAAACTTCCAATATTGCATTTGGAACTCATTGATTGACTTCAACGTTTAAGAGTCATAAAAGACACAGCTTACTTTCTCACCTGTCACCACTAAGCCTATGGCAACATCTTTTTATAAGATATTCAGCTAATCTTTAGATTGTTTACCGAATAATCGTCTATTGTTTTGTAATTGATCCCACCAAGCGCTTGCGCCACCTTGAAGTTTGAGAGCAACTAATCGAACCTTCTTGTGTTCGGGTGTATTGGCATAGTCGAAAAAATTTTCTACGTTCTTGATCCAATCAAGAAACTTCTCCACGTCCATTTGACCATTGAAGGTAGGGAGATCCACTTTCATACGTATTTCTTGATCTTCTTGAAAGTATGGTCGAAGTCCAAGCCTTTGTTGAGGTTCTTGATGAATGTTCAGCAAGTTGTCTTCATCGGAAGAGTCAGAATCGTTTAAGAAATTTCCAAGTACGTTGTTTCCATACAATCGATTATTGTGGATGTGAATAGGTTGATTTCTTAGTAGTTCTTGGTTTACAACAGGGTTTATTGGTTTTTCTTGTCTTTCTTGGTTTGCTGCAATTGGGTTTCTTGGGGCTGAATTGCTTCTTCTAAAGGTTGGACATGAAATCGGGTAAAAAGGTTTGTTAATTCTACTAACGATTGCTGTATATACTGCTGCCCTTTTCGAAGTTCTTCAATAGCTTGTTCTACCAACTGCAAGCGTTGGTTGAAGGAGGCTTCCGCGTCCATGGATATAAGAGTGGTAGGATCCAAGTTTTTTTAGGGAAGAGTGAGCTAGGATCACGCTCTGATACCAATTGATGCAGTAATTGCAAAGCTAGAAATCTTTATGTATAATGCCTCTTTTTTTATGTCTTATTAATGAAAATGAGAAGCTTTTTTATAGGCTGGAGATTACAAGAGTTGTTAAACTAACTTGGGGTTGAGTTAGTTTAACTTGGAGTTGAGTTAGTTATAACTAACTCAAGATACAAAATTGGTAATTCAAATAACTAATCCTAAACTATAAAAATGGTAATTCAAACCCCTCCTCTAGGATAAAACTCAAGAAACATCAAGAAGGGAGATGTTCTACATCAAAGTGTAGAGAACGATTCAAAATCCTTGGTGAAAGGAATGAATGTTAACTAATGTGTGTTTATGTGAAATTGTTATGTTATGAGTATGTTAAGGATAAAGAAAGGTTTATGCGAGATAAAATTATTTGATGTTGTTTATGCGAAATGATGTTTATGAAAAGGTATTGCGAAAAGGATTTCATAAAACCTTAGTCTTTTAGACATTCTTTCAAAAATTCATCTTCCAAGATGAGGTGTTTAGGCCAAGTAGAGAAGAAGGTTGAAGGATTTGCAGCGAGATGACCAGACGTTTTGAAAATAGTTAAGCATTGGTTGTTTGGTCAAAGTGTTGTAATTATGTATCAAACACATGTTATTAATAAACATCTTGGTAGGTATTTATTATACTTGCACGCCTACTCTCACATTTAGCCATATGTTGTACTTTGTTTTCCACCTTGACTTTTAATGACACACAAACCAACTTTCCAAGGAATTCCCTTTCATTTTCCTATTAACTCATATTCTCTTTTTTTATCAAGTCCTTGCTAGAGAAAGTGGACTTTGAGTTGTTGGACTTTAGTATTGCATGGACATACAATTTTGAATGAAAAATCCTTATAAATGGGGCCTTTGAACTCATTTGATGGGTTGGCTATTATATTTGGGCTTTCACACCAAATGGAATTTCTTTTTCTTATTTACTTAAAAAAAAAAGAAAATTTACCACGCCCATTTTTTTTCATCTATTTCTCTCGTCCGGTTCTTTCATCCAACGGGTCCCACAACTCGATTATGAGTCTAGAGGATACTAAGTCAAACTTAGTGGTTGTTCGAATAAAACGCAGCTTCAAATGTAAGTATTCTAAAAACCTTATTTTTTGGTTTAGTCTCGTTAACTAAGCCCAATTAGGGTAGAATTTCGATTCTTTTTCTGTTGTGCATGTCTTAGTTCTATCAGTAACTCCTTTCAGGGTGATAGCTCTCATCAGCAGACTTTCCATTGCTGGTTTCTTCCTTAGTCATCATTGTATTGTTGTTTTCCACAATAGATAGGGTGAGTTGCAGTTTTACATGAAATGCACTGCTCAACCCACACTCTTTTCTCACTAGTTCCTTATTCTCAATCTTCAACGCAAATTTCATCATCTGGGCCAACCCAATCGGTTCCACGGTTTCCACTTCCATTTTTATTCATGGGCTAAGCCCAATCATCAAAGTCTCCTCTAACACTACCGTTTGAAGAAATGCTACCAGAGCTAAATATCGATCAAATCGGTTGCGGTATTCTTCTACATTCATTTTCTGTTTGATTGAGAAAAATCTTCCAACCAAAGTTCCTTCTCGAATTGATCGAAACTGTACAAGCATTCGTTCTTTCAGGTCAGCCCAATTCTTAAAAACTTCCAACTCTTCTTGTGCTTGGTACCAATCCAATGCCAGATCATCAAAACTAATAACGCCTGTGGTTAATTTCTCTGAATCGGTAAGATCATGTATCTTAAAGAAGCGATAGGCTCTAAATGTGAGACCCATTTCTAATTTGAGTAATGAAGTAAAATTTGGCTAGGTATTAAGAATTTGGCGTTTGAATAAATCAACGAAAAGGATTAAGCGATAAAAAAATTTATGGTTAAGTATACGTTATTGCGATTCAGTGGGTAGTTCGCGAAGGAAGTTGTGCGACCCATTTCTAATTTGAGTAAGGAAGTAAAATTCGGCTAAGAATTAAGAAGTTGGTGTTCAAATAAATCCATGGAAAGATTAAGTGATAAGATCTTTTACGGTTAAGTATACTTTTTTGCGATAAGTGGGTAGTTCGAAAGAAGTTGTGCGATAATGTAACACCCCGAACTCTAAGGTAATTAATTTAATCGGACCATTCGATATTTTTACTCTTAATTTTTGTTCGACGTCATTTTGTTGTTTTGTCTTAAAAAAAAAAGTGTTGGAAAAGTCTTTCATAATAATAATATATTATTATTATTATTATTAATTAGCATAAAAAAAAGGAAAAGAAAAAGAAATTAAAATATCTTTTTCCTCTCTCCCCTCTCTCACGCGTGCGACACCCCTCTCTCCATCTTTTTCTTCTTCTCTTTCCTGTACCCTAACCCAGCCGACCATCATCTTCTCCCCTTCCCTTGCCGTTCAGATCCATGGCCTCCGCCCACCGCCGTGACCCTCTGCCCAGCCCCGCCGCGTGACCTCTGTCTCCGTCGAAGCCAAGTCCAGCCGTCGTCCATTCCTTTCCTCTCTTCTTCTCCGTTCGTGAAGCCCAGTCGCCGCGTCAGATCGTCGATCGATTTTGAGGCAGCGCGCACGCCTCCTTCTAGCCGCGCGTTTCCTCTTTTCCAGCAACGTGTTTTTTCTT
The DNA here is from genome assembly GCF_000004075.3 of Cucumis sativus. Taxonomy (NCBI): domain Eukaryota; kingdom Viridiplantae; phylum Streptophyta; class Magnoliopsida; order Cucurbitales; family Cucurbitaceae; genus Cucumis; species Cucumis sativus. Next base: position 16,740,959 of record NC_026656.2, on the reverse strand, counting down.
CTAACCGCGATTCACAAACCGACGTACACTCTAATCTGTTTGCACGATGGTTTTTGTTTAGAATCGATTGCGCTGCCCCTATTTTTACTGAGATCCGTCGAAGTATTGTTGGTAAGATTGAAGTTATGAAATTGTAGTCGTTTTCAAAACAATTTAAGTATGGGTTGTGATGTTTTCAAGGTGTTCAAACGTTACGGATGGGTTAATTGACTAATTTGATAAATTATTCTTGAAGGTGTGAAAGGTAACCTTGGATCACTTAAATTCACAACCAATTTGTGAATTTTGATTTCGGTTTGCCCTTATTTGGATTGTTTCGTGGACGATAGTTGATTAAGGGAGCTTCCCTAACTTTGAGGTAAGGGACTTTCTACTGGACTCACCTAAAGTTTTTGAGTTGTGTTGGACTGTATGGATGATGATTAAGATGTACACGTTTGGTTGCAGACTAAATGTTTAGTGTATGTTGTATTTGACTGGAAACATATATATAAATACATTGATGTGTGAATTGATGTGGATTGCCGAAAGTATACATGTGAATGACTGAAATTATGCTTATGTGTACATGATGATATTAATAGATTGTGCTGTATAAAGATTTGGATGTGAACTAGTGAATTTGTTTCGGTTGAATGTGGATTATACTGAACTGTGGTTTGCGCTGGTAAAAATGAGGGGTGTTGTGACTTTGTTGTTTACTTGACAGATGTATTAAAATGTTATCAACGACCTTCGAACTTAAGTGAGATAGGTTGACTGTTAGAATGTTGAGTGAAAGAACTTTATATTTTGAAGTAACTGAAAGATGTCATAAATTACCGTAAAGATGGTTAGAATGGATTGAGGGGAAAAATTGTTAGTTTTATTGGGATGTATGCCTTGTAGGTGTCCTACGGGATCACCAATTTTTATGCGACCTTCGGAGCATTAGACTGATATGTGTTTCTGCAGAACACTAGACTGAAATGTACGTCCCTCGGGGCGTTAGACTGAAATGTGCATCCTACGGGATCACAAGACTGCGACTGTACAGGGTGTCCCAATAGAATGTTAACAATTTATTTTCCCCTGACGGGACCAGTAGAGGGTCTCTTACTGGGTATTTTTATACTCACCCTCCTTATGTTTAATTTTTCAGGCAAAGGTAATAAAGGCAGCAAACCGGCGAGGGGCAGGAAGGAAGCGTGACCGCCACAGGGGACACTTTAAAATTTTGCTTCCGCTTAGTGATTTATAGTATTATTTGTATTCGAACGTGAGACTGTTTAGAAAATTTTGAAGTTTTAAAGTATTCAAAGATTTGAAACTTTTTAGTTTTAAATTTTCATGTGAATTTTAGTAATTTAAAACTGGGGCCCAAACAAACAAAATAAATTTTGTTCTTTTGAGGTTTTAAATTTTAATTAACCAAGGTCTTTTGTCAAAAGTTAATGACCTCGACTTAGGTAAAAAGTTGGGTCGTTACAGATAAGAAGCGAAAAAGTCTTTGCGTAAGTTAAGAAATGAAAGTTTTGAGTGTTAGACTAGGAGTTTTGGGTGGTCTTCGCGAGAAGAACCAAGTGTTTCGTGGAGAAGAAGTCTACGAGGAAGCCTTGGAGTTTAAGTTCGTGATAAGAGTTTTATGCGAGTAAAAGTTGGTTAGTTCAGGTGGAACGTTTCTTATAATAAAAATATAATCAAGCGATAAGGTTATTCACGAGAAATGTTAAGTGGTTGAATTTATTCACGGTTTGGGTTAGGCGGGGAGCAAGGTTTGTAAAGAAAATGTCAAATCTGATTTGACATGGGTTAACATGTAAGATTAAGGATTTGAGCATGACTAGGTTAAATATTAAGGATTTGCATGACTAAGTTAGTATAAGGGATCTATAAAATAGGAGAATTTAGGTAACTAAGGAGGGGATGACGAGAGTTTTGTTGAAATGTTAAAGTGTTGTTGGTTTAGCCACGCGAAAAGATGGTTGTGAGAAGGACTTCTTTAGTGAAGTTTGGTGAGTGCTTTTCAGTCAAAAGAATTTATGTTAAGAAACTTTATTACGATTTCTCTTTACTGATTTGAAAGAAGAATTCAGATGAGAATGTTTCAGAAAGATTTCTACGAAAAGTTATGTTTTCAAGCATTATTTATAATATTAAAGCTTGATTTGATGACTATGATTTCAATACTATGTTTCTTTGAGATGATGCTAACTTTTGTGTGCACATAAAGAGTGAAGGCCACCATGGAGTGTACAAACTACATGGTAATAAGAAGCTGACTTATGCATTGAAATGAGCGTATAAAGCTTAGCGGTATAGCAACAAAGACGAATTTGTATGTTCTCAGATGCTGTTGATACAGTAGTCTAAACGCGAGGTAATGAGACCAAGCGTAGAGAACGATTCGGGATCCTTGACAAAATGAAATGATTTTTTAAGCATAAAGAAAGGTTTATTCGAAATGAAATAATTTTTCGGTATATTTAAATGATTTGATATTATTTTTACAAAATGATTATGAAAAGGTATTGTGAAAGGTTTTCATAAAACCTTAAAGGATTTAAAAAAAAAGTGGACCATTCAACTTAATTCCCATCCACTATCCTCTTGTCCAACATGAAACTTTATCTTAGTAAAACTTCTTGATCCACTATTTTACAAAAATATTCAAAACAATACCATACTACACCAAATGTGATATTTTGGTAACACTTAAAATGGTCAGAAATACCATTTTCCTGACTTTTTTTTCATCGACCATTAAAGAAAAAGTATAGATGATGTTTCACAAAAACTTCCAAACCATTGTGTTAGTTATCGTTTTGGATGAGGGTTGGGGTAGAGCATCAATACTCAAAGGTTGTTAAGAATTAAGACCTAAGACTTGAAAACGAAATCGCCTGCCTGGTTGACAACAACACCATCCCACTAGAGTGCACAATGATGATTTATTGCATTAAGAAGAAGATGGCAGTTAACCTTAGCGCCATAATCAGAACCTCAATCCTCCCTTTGATGAAAGCACCTAAAGGTGTCATGCCTTTCCCCTCTACCACATTGAAGCTCTTTGTCTAACACTACAAGAAATGAGGACTCTCTCGATGCATAAAATCATTGGGAGATATATAAAAAGCGTCAGAAAAGGCTTTTCTGACGCACTAATATACGTCGGAACACAAGTGAGGAAAAATGTATCGGGAGAGGAACTCCCGATGCACAATGTTGTGCGTTGAGGGTTTCTAGACATCTTCCGACGTTGTATGAACGTCGAAGATGTTGTCAATATAGCACCGAGAGATGTCTAGGAACCATGCGTCGGGAGATCCTCTATTTTTTTAAAAAAAATAACTTCATTTAATTCCTAAATTCAAATTGAAAATTTTAAATTCAAACTCAACTTCAACACTTCAATCTCAACTTCAACACTTCAAATTCAAATTTCTAAAACCTACAACTAATTCAAAATTCTAACAACACTTGAAATTAAATTTCATTACTAAAACTTACAACTAATTCAAAATCTAAATACTAAAACTAATTTGAAATCTAAAATCTAACACCTAAAACAAATTTGAAATCTAAATACTAAAACTAATTAACTAAAACAAAACAATGACTAAAGTAAACCATTTACCGATGGCGACGACGACGGGACGACAACAGGGACGACAATGGTGATGACAATGCCCTCTTCTTCTCAATCTTCCTCTCGGTCTCCCTCTCCTCTCTCATTTTCTTTCTCTTTATGTTTCCTTTATGTAAAGAATGGAGTTAAAAAAGACAGAGAACTCCTGACGCACGACGAAAACGTCGGAAATAGCACCCTATTCATGACCTGATTTGTTAAACGTCAGAAATCCCTAAACATATTCCCACACGATTAATGATACGTCGGGAATCCCTAAATCTATTCTCAACGTTGCTGCCACCACGTAAGAGGAAGGCGTTACATACAATTAATGATCTGCCCTTCCTCCGACGGTTCCTAAGCTTTTAGCTTTTCTGCAATCACCCCTTATGCATGTTCTCAGGTGAATCTCAACCAAACCATAACACTCCATCAAAATAAAGAAGAAGAGAGACACCTCAAAACCTTAAATAAAGTTAAGGGAGAAGAATGGAATGACAGAGAAGAAGAAGAGGCTTCTCCGCTGCCACCACTACTCAAGAGGAGAAATGTCCACGATGACGCGTCTAACTCGTATAAAAAGGAAAAAAAGTCGAAAGCTAGACGTGGCCATCGACCCTAAACCTCTTGCAATCTGACCCCTAACTCTCTCATTGCCTCCTCAAAATCCAAATCCTTCAATTCCAGTCCTCATCCAAAAATTGAAACTCCCCCTCATCAATCTTACCCAAGTCCTCTCGCATGTCTATTATCCTCTCACCACCAAATCCCCGATCATTATAACAACATCCTTCACCTCACGACCTGACCGAACAAACCCTTACCCGATCAAAAGGGCATTGTTAGCGAAAAAGAATTCCTTAGGGTTGAGGAGGAAGACCTGCATCACATTCCTCTCCCTCCGCACACTACTATACGTAATTCGAAGGAGGAAGACTTACATCTCGCGTGTAAACACCGATACCAATAATCCTTAATTCATCTAAAGAACTCAATAGGACATTAGGGGTTGATGTTAGGAGAAAGATGGTTTAAGGTTGGATAGTTTAGTTGAAGTGTTATGAAAGATGTGTTAATATTTTTAAGATGATAAAAGAAAAGTGTCATCGTAACAAAGAAAGGCCTAAAGGGTGTTCGAAAATTGGCTAAGTGTTGGCTAGGGCATGTTGCATACTCTAGGCGGCCAAAAGTGTCAAGCGAACCTCTAAAGAGACATGTTGGGTGGCCAATGGTTGAGATGTGGTATGGCCGAATGGTGTCAAGACAACCTCTATAAGACAAGGCTATATGACCAAGGGTATGCGCTAGGCAAGGAAGCTAAGCATCTAGGAAATGTCAAGAAACTCTAAAGAAGTTAGAACGTGGATAAGGAATGTCATGCAACAAAGAGGTGGGCTATGTGGACATAGGTCATGCGGCCAATGGGGCAATTCAACCAAATGCTAGTCAAGATGGCATGGTTTGTTGAAGGCATTGAGGGATGTTTGGGAGATTAGCGAGAAAAAAAAGTCTTAGGCATTCTTGGCAGTAAGAATTTACTAAAGAACCCTCATAGAAAAAGGGATATGCGTCCAAGGATGACTTAAGCAATATGAGGTAAGATGTGCGGTAGAGTACAAGTGGACAACATACAAGATACCTAAGTGCCAAATAAGTGTCTTGCATGAGTTGGAAAGTGGCAAGTATGGGCGTAAGAGGTGAGAAAAAAAGGTTCAACCAAAGAGCATGCAAGGATCACTATATGTACAACTTTGGACGAATTATGTTAACAATCAACTTGTGTTAATTGGGTAACTCTACTTCGAAAATCTCCTAAATTGAGTGTAGTATCAAGAGAAAGGCTACCAAGAAGAAAGGCATTGAAGTGAAGAAAGACTCAAAGGTCATTTTCAAAAAAAAAAAAAAAAAAAAAAAACTTGAACAATGTAGAGTATTTTGAGCTACATAACTCAATACTTGGAATTTGTTAGTGACACTTTGTGGTAAACTAGTGAAGACATTCTAAGTAAGTTTGTAGAAGGAATCTTGTTGATTTAAGCTTCAAAGTCGAGTTAAGTTTCTTGTAGAAAAATCATATTTCTAGACAAGGCCATGGGTGGGTTGATTGCCAGAATGACAAGGTGAGATGAGCGTGTGTTTTGAGCGAAAGAGGTTATTTAGGCTTGGGACATGCAAGAAGCATGTCCTGGCATGATCAAGCAGCCTGAGCCACGCGTCATTACACACTCTATTATGAAAGTTGAGTATATTGCTACTTGTGAAGCAGCAAAAGAAGCAGTTTTGGTGAGGAAGTTCTTGCATAATTTGGAAGTTGTTCCAAACATGAACATGCCCCATCACTTTATATTGTGATAATAGTGGGCATATTACTAATCCATTTACAAAGACTCTCATGGCTAAAGTGTTCGAGGGTCTTCTAGAAAGTCTAGATCTGCGAGTTATGTACATTAGGTAATCTAGGAAAAGTGGCAGATGTGTAATGGGTATGAGGATGCCCTAGTTTATTGTATTTGTATATACACATTTTATGTAATACACTTGTACATTTTACCCTTTTCAATATTAGAGGATTACTTTATTATGAACATCCCAAAGAGACGAGAGTTTAGTCCAAGTGGGAGTTTGTTGAAATTTATGTCCTAAAACTCGTAGATTGTAAATATAATCCATTGACCATTGTTAATAAAGTGTTATTATTAATAATTGTTATTGATTATATTATTAGTTTTGTCTTAATAACTCAAATCCAATAACTAACATCCTAAACTGTTTAATAAGTATTGAATAGTATGTAGAGACATACAGGGATCAATGTTCGAGATCAGCTTAAAGGTCTATAGTATAGGGATAAGACTGGGTACCTTTATCCTGGTAACATTATGAATACGACTCACTTTGTATTTGATACAAATACAATGATCCAATGTGTTCATGTAGTTGACTAGGTGTTACTACATTAACTAGTTAGGTTTCTATTTCACTAGGATGACCTAGATAACTTAGTCTTAATCTTGAGTGTATTATGAACTCAATGATCTTGGATGAATTTGACTTCAAATACAAACTTGGATTCCACAACCTAAACCAAAATAAAATAATATATCAAGTTAAGATGGATTCACATAGCAACATTTTATCAAATGGTTGCAATGTTTCAAATAAGCAACAATTAAAATTCACATATCGATTTGGCATCTATAAATATACAAACTAAAAAGTACCTAAATGTCAATTATTTACCCAATAAGGCTAACTAAGTAACCAACGTCTAATATGTTTTGCAATGAAAAAGGTTGCCATATTGTTAATTTGGCCATATTGTGAAGGCAACCTCTTAGATGTATTTGTGAGAAAGGAAAGAAATACCAAATAAGTATGGACTAAGATAGTATCAAATAAAGTTAAAGTTGAATTTTTAAAGCTCTATTTTTTTCAAGATAGAGAAATTTCAGCTAAAGAGGAAAACACTAAGGACAACCAAGCAAAAAAGTCTAACAAATATCAAAAGAGAACATGCAGGAAAGAAAGAATGTAAATAAGGTTTTATCCGCACCAAGCAAAAAAGTCTAACAAGTATCAAAAGCTTCATAAGTTGTACTAGAATTCAAAGCTCTAAACTCTAAAGAATGTAAATTTCTTTGAAGAAATTTGTGTATAAAGGTCACACAGTTGAAAATTCAATACCTTTTAAGAATGTTGTTGAGAAGATTATTTGATGAATCTTTGAATCCAAATTATGGAGACAAGATAAATAAATGAGTTCTGATTCTAACTGACTGAATGAGAGTTTAGAAAATAAGAACATTGGAGTTGAATTATCAGCATTTATTTTAATCAAACTTACGATAGCAAACCAAATTATAGAGAGAGATCAAATGCTAGGATAAAGGAATAATCTTACATTTGGTGAGTTCCAAAATGTTGTGGTAGTCACGAGAGTTATTCCACTCGAATTGTCTTAGACAAGAGGCTTCATTCAGCAAGTACTGGTGAGAATTAAAGTGGAATGACAAACTTAAAAACACCTAATCTTTAACAAACTTTTCCGACTTTTTGCAATTATTTTTTAACACAATATCAAAACACACTTAAAAACCATAACAACCGATTACCATAAAACGGTGTCCAATAACAATAATTGGGTCAACCCAAACATCATCAAATTCTTGGGAAAGGTTGTGGACTAGACCTTCACCATCTTGCCCCTAAAACAAGTTAAAGCTTAAGGAAAGAACACAGTAGAAACAAAAATCATAAACTCATCAGTTAGATAGTATTGGTGGTCAAAACCTCAAGGTCTCACTTCTTCCATTTTATATTACCAAATTTGAAAATGATTTTTAATATATGATCATTACTTGAAACATGTTGGTGTACAAGTGTGAATGAAACTAAATCAAGTTTGTGTTTTATGTTATTGTTTTTGACAGTATATTTATGTGCTATGCAATCCATGAAGTATATTTATGTGCTATGCAATCCATGAGAGTATATTTATGTGCTATGCAATCCAGAAGGGGGAATGCAAGTATACCCAATTCATAATTGTATTTGGAACACTAATGATTTTAGCACAAATTCCATCTTTCCATTCTCTAAGACATATAAACCTTATCTCCCTCACTCTATACCTTGGCTATAGTGCTCTTGCAACATATTAAAATTCTCGTAATTAAAAATTCATACACAATTTAAATTAAATTAAACATCAAGACCCCTGACGAAGATGAATCTCTGTTCATTTTTCTTTTTATTAACAAACAAAAGTTTTTAGGTCAACTTCTTTCAACAACCTCCTCAAGGATCCTTAATTATCTCTTTCCAAGTTCATAACCACTCTAGTCATGCAAAGATTAAGGTTCATGGCCAATCAACAATTAATCTGTGATTAGGATATTATGAACGCTATTCACATAAAAACATGAAAAGATTAAGAGCAAATAATCAGATGCATTACAAAGAATAATTCATAAACTTCGTCTACATCTATCCCTAGGATTAAGAGTTTAGCTACCCCATACTTCAAAATCTAAAACACAAAACTCAATACAATACCCATAAAAAAAATTGAAGGAGAAGAAAATGAAAACGAAGAAAAAGCTAGTGATTCGTATTATTATAATACTGTGTATAACAGTATGTGTTTTTTAATATTCTTTGTTTCCAGCTCCAAGTGTACCAAAATATTATCACAAACTCCACAATCCTTCTTTTCCAATCCCTAAACTAACCAATGAATCATATTTGCACGCTTGGTAGCCTTGTTCAAAATATTATATATTACAATTATAATAACTTGTATCCCCCCTTTTCAAGCCTAAAATGCAAAACCTTTCTTCCATTCTCTAAGGCATATTTCCTCTTCTTTAATTTTGCATTCCAATTTTAAATTACAAATTACAAATTTTAACACAAAGAAAAAAGGAAAATTATTACCTTTAGAAAGGGAAGAAAATAAATGAGTAACCATGAAGGATTTGGAAACGAATAGAGGTTTAGCGAAAGTGGAATGCGACAGAAGGACGGTGAATGTGTTTACTCGTTTTTTGAACAGAGAATGTGTTTACGCATTCCGAATGGTGAACAGACGGACGCAAATCAACGAAGGTGAAGGGAACGCAAAGCAGACGGACGGTGATGGACGATGAACGCAAATGAATGAAGGTGAATGCTTATGAACGCGAAGCGAAGTCTTTTTTGGCGATGAACGCAGATGAATGCACAGATGAACGCGAAGGGAAGGTTAGGTGAACAACGCTTTTGATTTCCGGTGGAGAAGGGACAAAGTCGCGGCGAATTAGGTTTAATTAAGAAAAGGGGAAGTGATCTAATTGAAACGTTGGGTTTTGTAAAAGAATATTAACACAATAATTTTTTAGAAATTTCTTGACGATTTTAAAACGTCAAAAACAAATTAAAATTTCTTGAACTTTTTAAAAACATCAATGATTTTTTAGAATTATCTTGACGTTTTAAAAACGTGAAGAATTTTTTATAAATTTCTTGACGTTTTTAAAAATGTCAAGAACTTTTTAGAATTATCTCGACATTTTAAAAAACGTTAAGAATTTTTTATAAATTTCTTGATGTTTTTAAAACGTCGACATTCTTGACGTTTTTTAAACGTCAAAAAATTATTAGATATTTCTTGATGTTTAAAAAACGTCAAGAAAAAGTACATCTTACTTGACGTTTAATTGCACAAAAAACGTCAAGAAAAAACGTCAAGAAAGTTGAAAATTGGCCTTTCATAAAAATCTTGACGCTTTTTATTTGAAATCACATCTTTCTTGACGTTTTTGGGAAAAAACGTCAAGAAAGGAAAACTACAACCGTCAAGAGAGCCTGTTTTTGTAGTAGTGATTTTGGGGACAAGACTGAGTGGGGAGTTGGGATTATAATTGCACACAATGGAATTCACTAATTTCCTACTGTAGGATAAGTAGATGAATGTTAGCTTAAATGGTGTCTCCAAAACTTAAACAAAGGGCCCGTACTAACTCTATGACATGAGAGGGGTTTTTGTTTATTAGTAGGACCATAAACAAGTTGTTCATTAGAGGAGCACTGGTTTTTAAGGATTAGAGGTAACATAGGGGTAAAGCGATAAATTGATCCAAGTGGTGTTACAAACACTCGTGAAGGACTAACTTACTATTATTGGTCTATATCCGTGGACACAGAAATATATTTTTAGTGAGAAGAGTTCAGTTGTGAGTCTTTAGTGGAGTGTACACACAGTTAACGAATATTGATTAATGTGGTTAATGAGTTTAGCCAATTAATCTTAGATCGTTGTAGCTTCTGATCTGTAGGTCCATTAGGTCCCTTTCCTAGCTCGTAAAGGGTAATGAGATTTATTTGTATTAGTTGTAATTTAAAATGTTTAAATTTAACTGCGCGGAATTAGTATAATGTATTAGTGATACATTATAATATAAAGTTTATCAAACTTTACTATATAAATTTAACTTTGGGGATGATTCAAAATTAATTTATGAGAGATAAAATATTTGAATGAGTTCAAATATTAATTTAATGTGAATTGGATTCATATTAAAATTATTTGAGAGAAACTTATATCTTGAAGTTATGATTCAAAATGTAATTTAAGTTAAACTATAAGAGTAAATAATTTAGTGTTATGTAGTAGTAATTTTGGGGACAAGAATTAATTAATAGTTTAGTTTAATATTATTTAATTAAATGTGATTTCATTAATTTATTAACTAATTGATTAATGTTTAATTAATGTCAGTAGATTTGAAATATCCATACTTAATTTAATTGTTTGTAAATTAATATGACATCTCATGGGTTTCTCTTTCTTACTAGGACCATTAACAAGTTATTCCTTAGAAGGAACAGAGAGTTATAAATATCTAGAAGAAAACAATTTTCTTAAAAAAGTGAATTAATAAAAAAAGTGATACAAACACTCGTGAAGGACTAACGTACTATTATTGGTCTATATCCGTGCAAAAAGAAATAGAGTTTCTCTCAGAATATCTCTAAACTTTTTCCCATCCCAATTGGTTCACACAGCTAACCAATCTTCATCACAGAGGTTACTCAGTTTAGCAATTTAAGCTCATCTTTGCAACTGGACAACTCTAGGTCCAATAGGTTTCTTTTAACGATCGTTTCCAATGCTTTCCTTTCTCTCTCATAGTTGTAATTAAAACCAATTTCTCTTAAAACCTGGTAGGGAGGCTACATCGTATCGAATTTCATTACAACATGACGTGTATCAACTCGAGTATACAAACTTAAGTTGCCGCACAATTGTCTGTTCCATGTTTGAAAAGTTGTGAGTGTGACACGCTGCACATGAGGTTAGAACGAGACATGGCAAGGCAAGCTCTACGCGCACCTGCCAACTTCTGCCACAATATTTTGTACGCAAGCTAATGTCTTTTGGGCTGTTTTTATGGTATTTGGAAATTTTAAGCAAAGTTTTGATATTTTTATGATCAACGGGAATTAAATGGAATTATTTCCCATTATTTTTCATTATTTTAGATCTGAAGGAGATCGAACAAATTTATAAGCCAAGGGTCCAAGCTACTCTCTATAAGTGACAAAAATGAGTTTAAAGTTGATTTCTAAACATGAATTTACTATCAAATGTTTCAAGCATGCTTTTGATGTTTGAATATTTGAGGATACTGACTTATAAAGTATTTCCAAAGCATGAATTTAGAAACATTTTGGTAATGAAAATTATAAGCAATCATGATTGTGCTAAGTTATCAAAATGTTTAAGCTTGAAAAATAATATTAGCATGTTTTAGTCTATACCTAAAATATTCTAAGATATATAGCAACCCTTCGGGAGAGATTTTCTTGTGCATAGAGGTCATTTGATTTGGATATTCAGTAAATACCTAGCTTTCCATCATTGGTATTAGATAAGAGATGAAGACTTCTAAAGATGCTTAGTTTCCCATCTCAAGGGACGAGACCCTGTACGAATGCCTAGTTTTTCCATCTCATTGTAGTTATAACGAGATAGGGCACAATTGATGCCTAGAGTTTCATCTCGTAAGTATCGTATCACGGGATAGGGCTTCTATGCCTAGTTTATTGTTTTTCGTCTTGACGATTCTAGGTATAGCAACTGAAAGGGAAAGTTTGAGATAAGTTGTTTGAGTTTGATTTCATTTATGTTAAGAGTTAATTGTTAAATACTTATTATTTCAAAACGATGTTTTATAAAACAATCACTCATTGGGCTATTTAGCTCACTCTTTGGATAAATATCCCCATATGGATTACGTTGTTTGGAAAATTAAACTGTGCTTTAGTACTTCAAAGAAAACTTCCCTCCCATGTCCTCTCACCTCATGTCTGCCCCATTTGTGTTGATAACATGAAAAATATTTAGCCACCTTTTAATTGATTATGTCTTTGTATCGAAATGTTGGTTCCGTCTTCTCCAAACATTCAATATTTGTTGGGATTTTTTTGCTCAATCAAGGCTTATTCTTCTTTGTTCTCGACCTGCTACCTATGATTTATGATTTTGTTTTGGACATATTATTTTATCATTTTGTTTGGTTTTATATTTGTGGCTTTTTTTTTTGTTTTGTTTTGTGTTTTTTTTTTTTTTTGAAAAGGAGACAACCTCTTTATTAATATTAAAATAATAAAATAATTAGACAAAAGCTCATAGTACAAGAGAGTTATACAATGAACATGTAACCATGGATCAGGGGGTGCACCTTGGCATCTCAACTAGGTTGACACCCCCATAGCACCCTCATCATATCCAACCAAGCTAAAACCCATAACAAAGGAGTAATGTCCAAAGGCAAAACAAACACAAAAAAAGCCTTCTATTTGTGGCTTTTGGTTTTGATCTTGTGTTGTCGCTTTTTGGATGTGATGAGGGCGCTAAGGGGGTGTCAACCTAGTTGAGATGTCCAGGTGCGTCTGTTGATCCTCCATCCTATTGCTCTTTGTATAATCCTCATGACATTGAGCTTTGTCTCTTCATTTTTCAATATTAATAATAGTGAAACTCATATCCTCTTTTTTTTAAAAAAAAAATATGGGTTAATTTTGATAAAAGTGTTGCTAGCAGAGATTTGGTTTGAGCACAACCAACACATTTTCCATGATAACAAAAGGGATTTGCGTGGTGAAAATAGATCTATTAGATCTCTTGGAGCAATAAAAAAGAAATAAGATCTTTATGTGAAAGTTCGAATTTTTTTTATGGAGCATTGTGAAGAAAGGCCTTTACTTTTGGGCAACATTGGAATTGGGGCATGGTTGTGCGCTTATTATCAAAAGTTGTCCCCTAACGATCAAACTGGTTCACTGTTGCGAAATGGTGGGTTAGTTTAGGACATGTCATTATTCTCGAACCTTCAGATAAATCTCCTTATCTTAGGGAATTAAAAGTTGTTCAACACAGGCTTGAAACAGACATGTATAGGGCTTCTGTATTTTCCCATAAGGAGCCAATGATTGATTATATATTGGTTTGTTTTGCAAAGGGAAAGATTTTCCCTAACACGTATTGTAAAAAACTATGTAGTTGGCTAGTAGTGAAAAGTTAGCAAGGCTATTCATGTTTCTCTTGGTGTTCCCTCTCACTCATCTTGAAGCTTATTGTGGGCATTTTGTCAACTTACTTTGGGTTTCTTTTGTCTTCTGTTTTAATTAATTACTTCGTACTTATTTTACATTTTAGTTTTCATTAGTGCGTCCTGGATAGAGGATTTCGTTTAGCTCGTTGTTATTGTTGATAAAATTAAAATGCCAACGATTACAATTCTTGAGAACGGACTCATCTGTTTCCAATTCAAATGCCCAAAACTTGTTGAATGGATCCTATCTCGTTGATCGCGACATCTTGCTGGCAAAAGTATGCTCCTCCGTAAATGGACTCCAGGTATTGTCCCTAAATCCTTTGTTTTTTATTATGTTCCTATATGGATTAAACTAGGTACGATTCCAATGGAGTTATGGACAGATGTCAGATTGACTGTTGTGGCTAGTGCTATAGGCAAACCTCTATCTTTAGATCTAGCTACTAAGGAAAGACGAAGGTTGTCACATGCTTGAGTATGTGTTGAATCAAATGTGGACTCTCCTATGCTTGCTGAATTTTACAATTCACCATAGGGGAGAGGATTTCGTTATGACTGTGAATTATGAGTGGAAGCCTCGAAGGTATAATTTGTGCCGGTCTTTTGGGCATTCTAGTGGTAAGTTCTAAGATTGTGGAAAACAAAGTTCATCGAGAGGAGGATGTGAGCAAGGTGGTTTCAAACAAAGAGGAGGAACGGACAATTGTGTCTTGTGGATGTGGTGTTAGACGTTAAATAATTGGAGGAAAGTAAAACTAATAGCTCCCCCATTAGGCATATTAAGGAAAAGGAGGTAGGTAATCGGGATGAAATTACTCGTTATTAGGAAGAAAAGAGAGTTTTGGTGTTATGTTCGAGAGAAGGGTAAACGTGTGGATGTGATTATGCCTAACTCTTTTGGCAGCCTTATGAAGTTGGGTGAGGGAGACAAGTGGACCTTATCTATAGTGGATGACTCCCCTCCCCCCTTACAAGTGGATGATACCGCTATGGTTCTTAGGCGTATGTTATTAATCAGCTTAAGATCATTTCAAAATATAAATATATTTTTAGTATAAGTCCTCACGTTCGACTCTAGACTCACCAAGAAACCTTATTTGGATATTACGAATATGACAAAATTAGTGATATTAGATGACTATCAAACGATAATCATAGAGTTATCAACTTTTAAATTTACTACTTTTAAAATTTAGAAAATGTAGTGACATGAGTCATGTGATTATAAATGTTTTTGTTATTTTTGCAGGGTTCCAAAGAAAAAAGAAAAAAGTAAGATGTGATTGATAATATGTGAAAAAAGGAAAAAAATTAAAGAAATATAACTTGATATATCTAATTTGTTTAAAAACGACCCCATTTGTAATTTTTCTTTTCAAAAGTCACACAACATCTTTTTGGAAAGTTTTTTTAGAGAAGCATGCCAATACCTTCATCCTACGTATGTAGATGTATTTATGAATAATTTTTAAAAGTTCAAAACAATTTTTTTTAACATTTCAAAGTTTAAGGTAATTTTTTTCACAAACTACAAAATTCAAAAGAATTTTTTTGTAATTTAACTAAATACTGTTGTATGTATATATATATATATATAAATTAGTTATCTTTTTTAGTCCTATATTGTAAAAAAATATGATTATCGATTTATCGAAATCTAATTTGTAAATGGCTTAAAACATTTAGTTTGTTGAAAAAAAAAGGACAAAAACAATGGACCAATGGACAGCTAATACGAGTCGGTGAACCGAATACACAAAATTCTCTAAATCCAATTAAGCAAGATTTCAAAAAAAAAAAAAATCTAATAAAAACCCTACATGTACAGTCTCTCTCATTTAAAGTTTCTTTCTCCTCTTCTCTAACGGCCAAGTCTCCCTCTTCCCCCTCTTCTCCCCCTTCTCTCTTGCTCTCTTGTCTTCTTTGGCCTATCTCTCAATTTCCGTTTCTGTAAGGAAGAAACCCTATCATACCCATTTCGCGGATCCATCTCCATCTTCTTCTCTTAGTCGCGGATCCAATCTCCATCTTCTTCTCTTAGTGCGTCCTTTCCATTTCTTCGTACACTCCATTTTTCCTTTCTCTTCTCAAAACCCTAAGGCCTATCTCTCAATTTCCGTTTCTTTAAGGAAGAAACCCTATCATACCCATTTCACCGATCCATCTCCATCTTCTTCTCTTAGCGCGTCCTTTCCATTTCTTCTTCTTTTTCTTTGTTCGTACACTCCATTTTCCCTTTCTCTTCTCAAACCCTAATTCTCTTTAATTAATTAATTCCCTCTCCTTTCTCTCTCACTTCCTCCCTCTTCCATTAATGGCAGGTTCTCCTCATCTTACTCCTTTCTCCAGTGTTGATTCCTCCTCTACTTCGACTTGTGATGCTCTTTTCTTCTTCCCTCGCAATTTCGATTCCACCATCGTCACCGATTTTGGTTGCAATTTCTACTCTCTTCAACCTCAACCTTCTGGATTCCCTCAGTCTCACCGGATTGACTTCAATGTCCTTGGAACCTCCACTACTACTACTAGTACTCCACTCATCAAAGAATCCGCTGGATTATCAGACGCTCCTCTTCCTTTCCTTTCTAATCCTTGTCTCTCTTCCAACTCCAGTGGTGAGCCCCCGAACAAATCGCATTACTCCGTGAGTTCCCAATTAATTCCATCTTTATTTAATATTCAATTATCCTCTTTCCATTTGTTTCAATTATTGAATAGAAAGTTAATTGAATGAACTATGTTCCAATAATTTCATGTGGTTCTGGTAAAGCACAGTGCATCCGGTCGAACTTCCCCCATTATGTAATTTTATGGAGGTAGTTTTGTAAATTGGATTGAAACAGGGGCTATTCAATGTGTATGCATTAAAATATAGGGATTGTTTTTCAATTAAATATAAATTGATTGAGCCTCTGATGTGCTAGAAAGCATCAGATCTCCTCTGTGTATATATAGTTAGGTACTCTTCTTTTTTTTTATAGGTTCCATCATATATATCACGGTCTGAAGTTGTAGCTAAACTTGCTTTCATCTTCAGTTTCTATCATTATTTAAAGGTCAGATTTTGTTCGATTAGAAGAATGTAAATTTGTCAAGGACAATAGCATGCTTAGTTTAATTGTACTCAAATATTGTTACTAAAACAATTGCTTTATTTGTGTTGATACCAGTATTTGTGTGGTAGATCTCTTGATTCATTTTGATGTTTGTATTTTGAAGACATACAAAGGTCATAATACTAGTTGCTATTCTTTTTATCTTGGTACGTTTCATTTTTGTTTTAATGTTTCACTGTCTCTATAATTGATTGTACAAACATATCTCATCATTCAATCACTTTTCAAGTTTTAGATTATGAAATTTGTACATATTGGGGTTTTCCTTTTTCTTTATTTTGGATTATTTCAAATCTCCAAAGATCTTTCTTGTAACATTTGCATATTTTAGTTTGTTAAAATCTTCGAAAGTAGAGGAGAAGGCTCCAAAAGCATTCTGTCTCTCATTGCCTTGCCCTAACATTATCATCTGTGTAAGATGTGCCAATGAGTAGACCATTTTCTTTTACTTTTTTTTCCATAGCTTTTGAACCACTTTCCCTTTCTCTCCTTCTCTTTCATTCTTCTTTTATGTTAATTGGAAGAAGCTTTGAGGCCTCTCTTGAAAATAATGAGGTTTTGAAGGGGATAGAAAGAGAGTGATGGTGGGATCCATCAAAGGTTTGGGATTTCACACAATGTTCGCATCACTCTTTTAAATGTAATTAGAGGTTGAGGAGTTGATCGCCGATCATAGATAAGGAGGGGCTGGTTAGTGGCTTGGAAAAGAATTCAGACAACATTAATTTTTTCTAAAAAATAAACCAACCTTCCGACGGTTGGTTAACACTCCTCGACAGTCGAGATAGGGTAAGACTTGTATTCTGGTTCTGTTGATACCTATATTTGTGCTTCATCACTTTATAATTGTACTTTTATTTATCCCCTTTGTATATTTCCATGTGTTTCATGTTTGTCTTTTATGTTTCTTCTATTTATATATTTCTTCATGTTCTTCTCCATTCGGGTTTGCTCTTGCGCGGAGGTTACACATTCATTGTTGTGTGCTGGTACTTTAGTTAATGATGTCTAGTAATTTTTGTTTTGCAAATTTTCTTGTTAGTGCTCAAGTTTGATTTCATACTGCCTTTAGCATAGCTTTACGACTGGCAGAATTCAATTGCACATTGCCCTTTTTTATTTTGTTATTACTGATGGACTTATTTGTGATACCTTTAAAGAAGAAAATTTATGGCTATTTGTGTTGAAGTTTATTTGTTGATTATTGGTTGGTTTTTTCCCTCCACTTTTTCTTAATATTTTGAAGTGTGTAATAAGGTAAACAACTTTTTAGTCC
The DNA here is from genome assembly GCF_000004075.3 of Cucumis sativus. Classification (NCBI taxonomy): domain Eukaryota; kingdom Viridiplantae; phylum Streptophyta; class Magnoliopsida; order Cucurbitales; family Cucurbitaceae; genus Cucumis; species Cucumis sativus. Next base: position 16,722,857 of record NC_026656.2, on the reverse strand, counting down.
CCTAAATTTGTTTTATTGATGAATTGTTTCTTTTTTTTTCTCGGTTTTGTTTTCAGGTTTTCATCATTATTCATTTGGTGGCTAAATATTACTCATGGGTATTTGTTCGATCTTATTTTGTTGTGATCAATTGATATACATAATATGCACTATAAATTTGTTAAATTGTTGGATTATTTGCTTTTTTAATAAGGTTGGAGGAACCTCAAGGTACGTTTTGTTAAAGCATATTTTATATTGATAAATTTGAAGTTGTCAAGTCTATAACAATGATAATGTTAATACGAGTAAATTTATAGCAAATTTAGTTTGACTTAACTTATTTACATGCTAGTTGCTCGGACTCTTGGAAAAACCTTACGTGCATTTTAACCCACGATAAGAAGACTTAAGGTTGTTATGACTTACATATTAGTTTTTGAGATTTTCCTTTGTAACTTTTTCATAGACCTTATTGTAGTTTTTTTGTTCTTCATTTTTGTTTGTAGGACGTTTCTAGAGAATGCAAGACCATGTTTGAGTGAGAAATTGGTCTCGATGAAATTGAGAGTTCAATGAACAGCACATACAATGCAAGTAAATCTACCTACTCAAACCCATCTTCTATTTCTAAAGCAGAAGGGCTTTCAGTGGCTGAAACAAGTGAGTGATTAAGTTTTTTATCACCCGTATTATTTGTTATCACTAGGGAAAGAAAGCTGAGTAGAAAAAGTAGAATGCCAAATGGAAAAAAAAAAGATTAGTAAGCAGCGTTATTATTTTAAAATAGAAAACAAAAATTAACATTATTGTTAAACCGAGCCATTCTCGAGAACATGAAATAGAATTGGATAGCTGCCATGCATCGTGTTTATGAATGTTAAGAATGAAACTATCGGTAGGGTTATAGAATAATCATTCTATCAGCCTCAATTATGATACAGGGTTTATGAAATAGAATTTTCTTATGTATTGTAATAGTAGAAGATTCTTCGTCAGGAAGCAAAGCTTATAGCTTTGAAGAGTATCTAAAGGTTTTAGAAGAGCAACCGAAAGCTTACGATTAGCTCCAAACCAATTTTCCAGCACAAAGCCAGAGTGGATCCCAAGTACAACGGGAAGGTTGTTAAAATCAAATCTCTTATGTCTTATTTCATAATTATTTAGTTTTGATCTTAACTACAACAATTTTCATTTTTTTCTAGGTGAGCATTGTATGTGCTTAGAAATTAAGTGTTTTGAAAATTAGAGGTGAGCAATCACACTTAGAAACTAAGTGTAGAACCATAGAAATGTTACCCCATCGGTTCTAGCAATGCCTAGTTACCGCAGTTCATAACAAAGAAAGAAAAGAGGCTCGTAAATGCAGACCATAAAAAAGTGAGACAATCAACAATTATAAAAAAAAACATATGCAATATGCATTAAAAAAAGCTCATAAAAAATACAGACTCAAGTCGGTTAGGTCAAGTAGAACATGTTGAGTTCCCTAGCTATTAGAGCTTTTGGGGGAAAACATCGCTTTTGGCCTAACCAAAACTAGACCATCTATTTTTAGTGTTTTAAACATAACGTCAAGTTTGATTGAGGGCTTTGAAAAGAGGAGGAATCCTCCTCGATCCACAGTAGGGCAAAAACAAGGCTTGTTGTCACTTCGAAGGGAGCAGTCAAACTTAGCATTGAGTTTGATTTTTTTTTTTTGAAAAGGTAATGATAATATTATACAACAACAAGGTGGACCTCACAGCCTAAGGTCAAGACAAAAGAGCGAACAACACTCATAGAACAAGTAGTTAGACAAAACAACCCATAAGTACCCAAAACAACCCCACATCTCGGGAACAAGAACTAAAACCAAAAGAAACCAACTAGTGTTCCAAACATTAAAAGGAAAAGAAGAAGAGAGAAAGACAACAAAGTTAATAAAGAGAAGAGAAACCCCACAGCCCGGGGACAAGCAAACGAAAAGAACATTAAACAAGACCATGAACACCATCCGACCAAGAAGCAGCACGCGCTTTAATACACGACCGAATGAGCTGGAATACAACCATAGGCTCCCGAATAGCAACTCCATGAAGACGATGATTTCGCTCCTGCCAAATGAAATAAATTGTAGCACACCAGAGAAGGCGCCACAGTTTTCTCCTCACACTCTTCCCAATAACCGATTCTATGAGAAGATGACATAAGCAAAAGGATCCTCGACCAAACCTCCCACCCAAAATGACAAGAAAAAAACAAATGATCACGAGACTCATAGTTCCCTCCACAAAGCAAACGCGATAAAGGAATTCGACCTATCCCACCGACTTAACCTATCTCTAGTACCCAACCTATCCCTGATGGCCAACCAAGCACAAAAGGAGTGCTTAGGAATATTTCCCCCACCCCATAGTAAACCCGACCAACCAACCCTACTACTATGAGGACGAATAGTCTCCCACGCACTGGTGATAAAAAACTATCATGACTCCCCGGCACCCAGACCCACCTATCCTCAACACTCGGACTCGGCCTCACTCCCTGAACCCTATCCCAAATGTCCATCAAATCCAAAGAAACAAGCGGCCACCTTCAATCACCATCCCGACCCATGAAATCCACCAGCCTCGCATCCCACCGACTACCTGCATCATAGATCACCCTCTCCCCAAACTGCTGGATAATCGGCCCACCCTGAATCCATGGAACCAACCACACTCTACACTTCCTTCCATTGCCCACCTCCATCTTAACATGATCTTTAAGGATATCCCGCTTACGCAAGATTTCCCTAAAGCACCAAGATCGACTCACCCCAGCATCGATCTCCAAGAGCGATCTCCCTTTAAGGATATAAGATTCCACCCAAGCAACCCATAAACTACCAGATTTAACAAGTAGCAACCATAATATCTTCAACGTGCTTGCTATATTCCAAGAAGATCCATCGCGAATATCAAGACCTCCTTCATCAAAAGGAAGACAAACCTCATCCCAGGCAACTTTAGCACCACCTCTTCCCTCCTCGTTACCTCTCCACAAATAAGCCCTCAAGATCTTATCAACGTCTCTGTGGACTTTCATAGGAAGCATGAACACACTAGCCCAATAAACCTGAAGGCTCCTAAGGACTGAGCGAACAAGCTGAAGTCTACCTGCAAAAGATAACACTCTAGCAGACCAAGACCGAATACGACTGGTAATACGCTGAATAAGGGGATCACAATCAGAGCTCCGCAATCTTCTAGAGAGGAGAGGAAGCCCAAGATAACGAACAGGGAGATGACCAATGGAAAAACCCATGTTAGCAGCAAGCCGAGAGGCTTTCGAACTATTAACCCCCACAAGAAAAATTAAGCTTTTAGCAAGATTAGCAAACAGTCCCGAAAGCTCACCAAACCTCTTAATAGTCTCTTTTATGAAACTCATAGAATGATTATCAGCAGTACAAAAGATCATCAGGTCATCTACAAAAGTAAGATGAGTTAATCTGACCTTCTCACAAAACTAGTGGAATTGAAAATTCTGAGGTAGGCTGTTCAACATGCGAGAAAGCACCTCCATGACCATCACAAATAAGAACGGGGATAAAAGGTCACCTTGTCTAAGTCCTTTCCTCCCATGGAAAAAACCTTCCAACGATCCATTAATCATAATGGAGAACATCAGAGAGGTCACACACGCTCGAACCCAACTCACAAATCTTAAAGGCGTACCTATGGCAATCAGCAGGCCAAAGAGGAAATCCCAATTAACATAATCATAAGCTTTTTGGAGGTCAACCTTCATAGTGCACCGAGGTTTACCTCTGTGCAAATGGTATGCCCCTACAAGCTCCTGACAAAGAAGAATATTGTCAATAATACTCCTCCCAGGGATGAAAGCTGGCTGATTTCCACTAACAAAAGAAGGAAGCCACACACGAAGCCTATCTGCCAATATTCTTGAAATGCACTTATAAATAACGCTGCAACAAGATATAGGGCTGAAATCCTCCAATCGATCAGCACCATTCCTTTTAGGAATAAGTGTAATAGCAGTCGTATTCACCCCTTGAGGGAAGTAATTGGTCTCAAAGAAGTGTAAGACGACATCACAGAAACCCTCTCCAACCACCGTCCAAGCTCCTTTGAAGAAGCCAACTGAATACCCATCAGGGCCTGGAGCCTTTCCACCATCCATGGAGAACAGAACACGTCTCACTTCCTCCCTGCCAATAGGCGACTGGAGGGCCTGACAACACTCCTCAGTCCATCTAAACTGAACAATCTCCTCAATACTAGTAGAGAGCTCTCCATAGCTAATATTCTGAGAACCCAGACTATCTTTGAAATAATTCACTACCACCTGAGTCACCTGATCATGGTTAGTCAACCGATTTCCATCTGGGTCAATAACTGATCTCAAAGCATTGCTGCTCTGCCTTGATCGAACAGATCGATGAAAAAAGGCAGTATTCTGGTCATCTAGCTTCAACCATCTGGTTCGCGACTTCTGACGCATAGCGGCTTCCTCCACTCTAACCGCTTTCCAAAAGTTTACCGTGGCTAAGCTCGCGTGATTACTCGCCTCCTCCGACAGAGAGTTCGTCTCCATCTCTCTTTCAGCTCGGTCCATGGTATCATTGGCAAGACGAACATCCTCACTGATGGTCCGGATATGCCTACCAAAATGTCTGCGAAGAATCGACTTGAGATTTCTTAAGTTCCTCACAATATTCACAATTGGAGAAACTCTAGTATCTTTGGTCCAAGCAGAGGACACAACATCCATAAAGGACGCTTCTTGAACCCAATGGTTAAAGAAACGAAAAGAGACCACTTGTTGGCTTCGCTGATTACTGGGATAGACAAGTATGGGAGAATGATCAGAAATACCCCACGGGAGGACGTTAACCCTCATGTTAGGCCATGTACTAAGCCCCTCATCATTCACTAGGATACGATCAAGTCTCTTCATCAAACCCGACCCATGTATCTTACTAGTCCAAGTAAACCAGTTCCCCTGGACCGCGTGTTCAACAAGGTCCGCCTCTCGAATAGCCATGTCAAACTCCTCCATATCCCCCACGTTCGGAGCACCCCCGAATGCTTCAGACTGGAGTCTGATGGTGTTAAAATCACCCAAGACCATACCCGGTCCTCTCCAACCAGCAGAGATCTCAGCCATTTGCCTCCATAAAACACGTCTCTCGATGTTACTATTATAGGCATACACACACAGAACCTCTACCTTCTCCCCAGAGATCAAATCTGTTATTACACCAAAAATAAACTGGTCGACAACCTCGTTAGTCGTGAACACAAAACTGTTACGTTTCCACATAATCCACATTCGACCTGCTCCACTATCGCTGTAGTTACTAATGAACCCCCACGAATCACAAATCTTCTAGATATCGAGACAAAGTTCTCCTCTCGAACTCTAGTCTCCAGGATGCAACAGAAACCCACCGTAGACACAGCTAAGAAGTCCTTCACCGCTCTACACTTTATAGGGCTATTAAGGCCCCGCACGTTCCACGTACACCAACTAACCATGAGGTCGTATGGGAGCCGCCTCTCCCATAGGAATTACATCACCTGCAGTACTCAAAAGGACCATAGAAGAGTCATCTACTCGTAAGGGAGGAGGGGAGGCATCCACTATAGATAAAGGCCATTTATCTCCTTTATCCACCTCCATGAGGTTGTTAAAGGAGTTAGTGATACTCACTTCCGCCCTTTTCCCTCTGTCCCAAATAGAGATCATTCCCCTATTTTTCCTGTCAACTGGGGTAAATTCCTCCCAATTTACCTCCACCTTTTCAGGCAGTTTATGGGTAATAATTTCTCCTTCTTCCATGTGTTGGAAGGATTCCAACACAACATCTTCATACTCCCCACAAATTGGAACCACCTCTTTAGTAGGAACAACCTCTTTAACAGGAACCTCTTTACTTGCAGCTTCCTTTTTACTATCTTCATTGCCTCTTTTCTTAGGGCAGGTGTTCTGCGAGTGTCCAAAAGATCGACACAAGTTACATTTTTTCGGTTTCCACTCATAAGTGACAGTTACAATAAATTCCTCTCCTCTAAGGTTGACTGTTACTTCGGCAGGCATAATACTGTCCACATTCAATTCCACACATATACGGGCATAAGAAAGACGACGCCTCTCTTTAGTAGCAAGATCAACTGAAAGAGGTTTTCCTATTGCACTCGCTACCACAGCCAAACCAGCATCCGTCCATAGCTCCAACGGAATCCTCCCTAACTTTATCAAAACATGAACTGAATCAAAGACAAAGGATTCAGGAACTATACCTGGAGTCCATTTGCGGAGGAGCATAGGTTTGCCTCCAAGGTGCCATGGGCCACGGGATAAGATCCACTCTATCGACTTCAGATGTTTGAATTGAAAGCAGATGAGCCCATTCTCCATCAGAGTAATTGTTGGCATTTCAATTCTACCCCAAATCTTCTCTATAAGACGATAGATGACTAGATACAGCAATTTTGCATCAATTAATTGGCTGACGAGGGAGTTCTCCCACACTCTAACTCCTTGACTAATAACTTCTTCAAACGGGGTCACCACAATTTTCTCTCCCACGGTAGTCAGAGGTGTATAGGTCATAGAGAAACCTCTTGTTGAGCCAAATAAGGAAGCCCATGAATTTTTGCCTGCACCTCCAGAATTATTAGATTTCTGCACCTCATGCCCACGAATCGAAACAGGCGGCCCACCATTTGAATTAATACCAAACGATTCTCTAATGGCTGGCCCATCATTCAAATGCCCATCAACCGGCCCAATCTTTGGGGCACTTGCAATAGCATCCAGCCCAGGTCCATATCCTTCGCCTCGGCTGTTGCAATTTGCCCAACATGCTGAACACTTGAAGCACCAGCAGGTAAGCACTCCTTCTGTGAGATCCCAGTTTCGTGTGAGATGGGCGGCCCATCATTCAACGATGGCCCATCAACCAGAAATCCATGACCAATTCCATTCGTAAATGTGTCCACACCATTCGGCTTCAGCCCCTTTACCGGCTCACTGGGCTTCATCACGTTTTCATTCAAAACAATCGGCCCACACGCCTTTGGGCCAACAATCTTCATGGGACCATCTCCGCTCGGTCCATTTCCTGTATTTCAGTTTTTATATGTTTCACGGTTCACGTAAACCGGTTCGGGTCCACTCATGTCCGACCATTTCTTCCTCACAGAAATTAGGTCAGCCTTTGCAGTCGCCGCCCTTCGGTCGTTCGCCGCCATATCATGTACGCGTTGAAGGCTTGACATCACACGTTTCTTCACCTCCTCAATGTCACTGGATAATTTCTTCATCGTTTCATGCTTAGGACATCAACCCAACACCCGTGATGATCTTTTCGGCCCAATCTGGGAACACGAATGAACTCAAAAAGAATTGAAATTCAACCGAAGGAGATTCATGCGAGATCCCTTCAGCGAGTGAATTAAATCACGGTCTTCAAACCCAGAACTGATAGCCAATAAATCGATTCGTACCACACGCAATACTTTCAAGATAGTTCAAATCAATTCAGCTTGGAAATCGATTTAAACAATTTTCTAGACAGACGTTAATTCTCCCGAATCAAAACGAATATCATTCGTAATGGTTCAATTGATCAATTGTAATCAATTTCGAAATGGATACCAAATGACATTAGTTTTCACATTCAATCTGCCAAAACCGAACGAATTACCTTCGAATTTGATCCCTTGCTGACCGCAGCACTCACCAGCCGTTCGCCTCCTTCACCACCCGAGTGAGAGAACTTGGAAATCCTAGAGAGACGCGTGTGAGGTACACGCGCCCGAGATGAAAATTTTTCCTTTTTTACTCTAATTGAGTTTGATTGAGGGCTTTGAAAAGAGGAGGAATTCTCTCTGATCCACAATAGGGGAAAACAAGGCTTGTTGTCACTTCGAATGGAGCAGTTAAACTTAGCATTGAGTTTGATTGAGGGCTTTGAAAAGAGGAGGAATCCTCTCTGATCCACAATAGGGGAAAACGAGGCTTGTTGTCACTTCGAAGGGAGTAATCAAACTTTGAAACTAAGTGTAGAACCATAGAGAGGATTACCCCACCGGTTCTAGCAAGGCCTATTACCATATTTCATACCAAAGAAAGAAAAAAGAGGCTTGTAAATGCAAACCATAAAAATGTGAGACAATCAACAACTATAAAAAAAACATATGCAATATGCATTGAAAAAAGCTCATAAAAATTAGAGAGTCAAGTCGATTAAGTCAAGTAGAATGTGTTGAGTTCCCTAACTATTAGTGCTTTTGGGGGAAAATTTCACTTTTGGCCTAACCAAAACTAGACCACCTATTCTTAGCGTTCTAAACATAGCATCAAGTTTGATTGAGGGCTTTAAAAAGAGGAGGAATCCTCCCCAAACCACGGAAGGGGGAAAATGAGGGTCGTCACTCTGAAGGGAGCAGTCAAACTTAGCATTGAGTTTGATTGGAGGCTTTGAAAAGAGGAGGAATCTGATAGACCCCCTATATTACATCTGTACAGCGGAAGAGGGACAAAGAAATTAAAAAAAATATATCACGTGCACATGAATAGCATGTGAGGGTTAGTTACCTTATTGTTAGTATAAATAAAAAGTAATCGTGGGCGGGAAAGTTAGGTTTTGTTTGAGAAAGTGAATTTCTATTCTTCCTTGAGAGAGAGGATAACAGGAGTGGGATTTCATAATGTAATTAGGATTTCATTCCTATTCTATCATTAATAATATAGTAGCAATTTCATTCCAAGAGTGGTTTCCATCAAATTGGTATCAGAGCATTGATCTCGGGCAAGAAGAATGCAAATGGTTCAGACTCGGATCGAAGAGATGGAGACGTTTGACCAGGAAATACAAGACATTAAGAAAGAGATTAGTAAGATACTGGTGATCGAAAAGACGTTGGCCAAAATATCCAAAAATATGGAGAGGTAGAATCAGATGATGTTACGAATTATGGAATCGACAACAATGCACAATTCATCGACGAAGAATGTGGACGAAGGCGAAGGGTGACCAAGATGGGAGAACGAAACAGGGAAGGAAGGAAAGAAAATAGATGATGAAAGTAATAGTGACTGCAATAAGTTTAAGAAGGTGGAGATGTCGATATTCAATGGAGATGATCCCGATTCTTGGCTGTTTTGCGTAGAGAGGTATTTGAACATTCATAAACTTACTGAATTTGAGAAAATGACTGTATCCACTATTAGTTTTGAGGGACTAGCATTGAACTTTTACCGTTCTCAAGAAGAACGAGAGAACTTTGTAGATTGGGTGAATATGAAGGAAAGATTATTGGTGCGATTTCGATCCGTTAGGGAGGAATCGTTGTATGTAAGGTTCTTGCAAATTCAACAAAAGACAACGATAGAGGAATATCAAAATTTATTCGATAAGTGCGTAGCTCCTTTGTCGGACCTATTAGAGAAGGTGGTAAAAGAGACATTTATGTCGGGATTGAAACTGTGGATCTAGGCGGAGATGGATTTATGTGAGTCGAAGGGATTAGCACAAATGATACGAATTGCGCAAAAGGTAGAGAACAAGGAAGATATACGTCAGGAAGCAAATCTTTTTGGATATTCTGGAGAAAAGGTGATAAACTCCCATAATAGCACCAAGGCTAATACCATTGCGAATACAGAAGAAAGTAAAGGAGGAATGAATTGGCCGATGAGAACTATTACTCTACGAGGAACAACAAAAGAGGAAGTACGGAAAGAGGGACAGACGAAGCGCTTATTTGATGCTGAATTTCAATCTAGAAAGAAGGGATTGTGCTTTCGCTGTAATGAGAAATATTCTCATGACCACAAATGCAAGATGAAAGAGCAAGGGAATTGGGAATGATTGTTGTGAAGGAAGAAGGCGAGGAGTATGAAATTATTGAAGAAGGAGGAATTGATCAGAAAGAATTGAATGCCCCTGAGATCGTAGAGGAGAGTCAAATGATGGTGGAATTATCCATTAATTATGTGGTGGGATTATCCAACCTAGGGAAAATGAAGGTAAAAGAGATGATACAAGGGAAGGTGGCTATAATACTAATTGATTGTGGAGTCACACGCAATTTCATTTCAGAAAAAAATAGTGAAAGAGTTGTAACTGAGTACAAGAGAAACGTCAAATTATGGAGTCATTTTGGGCTCGGGCACTGTAGTCAAAGGGAAGGTAATTTGTGAAGATGTTGAGTTAATGCTGGGAGACTAGAAGGTAGTGAATGAGTTTTTATCCTTGAAGTTGGGAGGGGTAGTTGCCATACTTGGAATGCAGTGATTGTATTCCTTGGGAACGACTGGAGTGAATTGGAAGAATCTGATGTTAACATTTACATATCAGGGGAAGAAGGTGATAATCCAAGGAGATCCGAGCCTAACCAAGGCCAAGGTCTGTCTTAAGAAGTTTATGAAAACATTGGGGGGAAGAAGATCAAGGCTTTTTAGTAGAGTGCAGAGCCTTAGAGAAAAGTTAATCCTTAGAAGAAGAGAATTCGTGGGAGGTCGAATTAAAGTTGGTGTAGAAAATGGAATTCGACAAGTTTAGGAAAGGTACCTTAGACCAAAAAATTAGAGATTCGATCTCTATTCCCATGTGTTGAATTAAAAAAGGGTGGTTAATGCTATTTGTTTTGGGAAGCAGTTCTTTAACAAAGGTTGTCCAACTTATGTTTGAACATAAAATTATTTATTGATTTAAATGGTTAAAACAGGAGGAATGGATGGGTGACACAAAAGATCACAATCCACTTATCACTTGAATCAAAATCTTTTGACAGTTTTGATTCAAAAAACTTGTTTGTTTGCAAGATTTACATATACTGTTTAGTTTTAGACAAGATAAATTGATACAGTTTTATTTTGGTACCTTTGCTGTTAGTACTTGCCAATTAATATCCGACTGCATAATATATAGATTATGGCATCTTGCTTGTCCTTTTGCAGCTGCACTTTGTATATAAATCTTGAACTTCTCTTTCTTAGTTGGCTATTTTCTGACAAGGATATGTTTTTTGTGTATGCTTGAACTTCTGAAAATATCCATATTTTTTGTGTATCAAAGCTGCCTACAATGAATGACAATGTGGATGTTTATGTGCTTGATTATGCAGTTCCTGTGAACTAACATATTGATAATTAACTTTTGGTCTAACTGCTTCTGATGATATCTAACATATGGAAATTTAGATTCTAGTAATTCAAGTTTTGTGATCCACATAATCCTTGAGTTCTGTCCCCTTGTATTTTCTTGAAATGAAAATTCGAATCATGTTTCTATCTAAAGTTGAATTGCATTATCTTTTTTTTTTTTTGAAAAGTTAATATCATAATACAACAAGGATGACCTCACAAGAGCGAACAATGCTCACAAAAACAGGAAGAATCCAGAGTATCAAAAGAAAGAACAATAATAAACCCAACAAAATTAAGAGCAACAAAAACATAAAAAGTCCAAACAACCCCACAGCCCGAGAACAAGCAGATAAAACAAAAATCAAAAGAAAACAAGCTAAATAATACCATAAGCATCCTCACGCAAATAAACAACACGAGCACTGATACAATATGGAATAAGCTGAAACAGAACAATGAGCAAACGAGCTTGACCACCATGGAGACAATGATTATGCTCCTTTCACATAAAATAAATCGTAGCACACCAGAGAACATACCACAACTTCCTTCTCACACCCTTACCAATACTCTAATGACAAACCCCAAACAACTCAACCCCCCAATACCCAATCCTGTGAGAGGAAGCCATAACCTAAAGGACCCGAGACTAAATATCACACCCAAAAGGACATGAAAAAACAAATGATAACGAGACTCTCAATCCCCACCCCACAAGAAACCTGTCCAACGAACCTTAACACTACGAGAATGAATAGTATCCCATGCACTAGCAATCAAAAAACCACTATGACGACCAAGAACCCAAACCTACCTATCACCAACATTAGGACACGAACTTACAACTTGAACCCTATCCCATAAATTAATCAAATCCAAAGACACCCTCGACCACCTCCACTCCCCTTTCGAACCAATAAACTTAGAGAGCCTAGCCTCCTATCTACTCGTTACATTATAAAGCGCTCTCTCACCAACTTGTTGAAGGATAGGACCACCCTTCAACCACGGATCCAGGCACAGTTTACAATGCCTACCATCCCCAACCTCCATCTGAACATGCTCTTTTAGACTATCTTGTTTACACATGATAGCGCAAAGACACCAAGACCGACCAACACAAGAATCGACCTCCCACAACGACCTTCCTTTATGAATATAAGCCTCCACCCAAGCAACCCATAGAAAACTCGAACTAGTCAGCAACAACCAAAGATTCTTCATAGTACTCACAACATTCTAAGAAGACCCATCAAGAATAGTAAGACCACCCTCCTCAAAAGGAACACACCTCAGCCCACGCCACCTTAACACCTCCTCTACCTTCCTCCTTACCCCTCCAAAGATAAGACCTCAAGATTTTATCAACCTCATGATGCACACTCACAGGCAGCACAAACACGTTAGCCTAGTAAACCTGAAGATTATCAAGCACATATCGAACCAGTTGCAATCTACCTGCAAATGATAAAACTCTAGCAAACCAAGAATGAATCTGACTAGTAATACGTTGAATAAGAGAGCACAATCAGTAGGTCGTAACCTCCCAGAAAGTAAAGGAAGCCCAAGATAACGAACAGGGAGATGCCTGAGGACAAAACCCAAACTGGTAGTCAAACGATAAACATCATCACTATTAACCCCTACAACAAACATAGAAATTTTACTAAGATTAGTAAATAGCCCCGAGAGATCACCAAACTTTCGAATAGTCTCGTTAATAAAACTCAAAGAGGAATCATCAGCAGCACAAAAAATCATAAGATCATTAGCAAAGGTCAGATGAGTTAAGCTAACCTTCTCACAATGCCTGTGAAACTGATAGCTCGGAGGAGGCCGATTCAACATACGAGAGAGGACCTCCATCACCACGATAAAAAGGAAAGGAGATAAAGGATCACCCTACCGCAAACCTTTCCTCCCATTAAAAAACCCTTGAAAGAGCCATTAATCATAATGGAGAACATCGAGGAGGTAACACAAGTTCTAAGGCAACTCACAAACCTCTTGGACTTCTAACACATGAAGGCTTCCTCCAATCTAACAGCCGTCCAAAAGGCCAAAATGGCAAGACCTGCTTGGCGACTCAAAACATCAGACATAGGATTTTGCCCAACCTTTCTCTGAGCTTTATCCATGGACTCTTTAGCAATACGAACCTCCTCACTTAGGCTCTAAATGTGCTTACCAAACTGTCTATGGATGGTAGGCTTGTGGTTTTGTAAATTTCTCACGAAACTCACAATCAGAGAAACTCCTACATGGCGACTCTAAATCGAAGAGACAATATCAATAAACAAAGAATCCTCAACCCAATGGTTGAAGAAACAAAAAGAAACTACCCACTGTCTCTGCTAAAAGTTGGGATAAAATAAGAGGGGAGTGATCAGAAATACCCGAAGGCCATGCAGTAATCCAACACCATTAACCAGAATACGATTAAACCGTTTTATCAAACCAAACCCATGAACCTTTCTAGTCCAGGTGAACCAGTTACCCTGTGTTATGATATATATATATATACATATGTCCTTTATTGTAATTTTACTTAGTCTCTAGGGTTTAGTTTATTCTCTATATAAATATGTAACATTGCTTTGACTCAATGAGAATAAGACATATACGTTTCTGAATTCTAAATTACATGGTATCAGAGCCCTCCATTAGGTTTGGAGTTTGGGTTACCTTCCGGTGACCATTTGTCGACACCGCCCATACCATAAGAAGCACCACCTCCGTCCGCCCAAGTCTGTCTTCGCCGATCGCCGGAAAACATCGCGCGTGACCTTCACGCGCCGCCGGAATCATCGTCACCTTCACCCACGCGCCGGCGCGTGAGAGCGCGTGAGAAGTCCGATTTGTCTTCTGTCTTCTGGGCTTGTCTCGAACCATTGTTTCTTGCCAGTCTGTACCATTGGGTCTATCAAATAACATTCGGGTTTGACGAAAACCGAAGGTTACACGATTGGTTTTGTGTCTTTTTCCAATTTTGCAGCTGTTTGGATTGATTTTCTCTTTGTTCGAGTGGACTACAATCAACGTGTGACTTCAATATGGCCGACATAAAAAATTTGGTAGTCTCCAACGTTATTCCCTTGGCCTCTAAGATCACAGAACATAAGTTAAATGGATCCAATTATTACGATTGGCGTCGGACAATTTTATTTTATTTGAGAAGTACTGATATGGATGATCATATGACTGAAGATCCCCCAAAAGATGCAAAGCAGAAGAAGGATTGGCTTCGTGATGATGCCCGTTTATATCTTCAGATCAAGAATTCAATTGAGAGTGAGATAATTGGATTGGTTGATCACTGTGAGTCTGTTAAAGAACTTTTGGAATTTTTGGATTTTCTATACTCAGGTAAAGAGCAAGTACATAGAATGTTTGAAGTTTGTATGCAATTTTTTCGTGCGGAACAGAAAGCTGAGTCTGTCACCAGCTACTTTATGCGGCTTAAGAAGATCATTGCCGAGCTTGGCTTGTTGTTACCTTTTAGTCCTGATGTTAAAGTTCAACAAGTTCAACGAGAGAAGATGGCTGTTATGATTTTTCTGAATGGACTCTTACCTGAATTTGGAATGGCAAAGACACAGATTCTCTCTGACTCCAAGATTCCATCATTAGATGATGCCTTCACTCGAGTCCTTCGCATTGAAAGCTCTCCGACTAGTGTGTCTATTCCTCAACCCAGTAGTGCTCTCTTTAGCAAGAACAATAACCCTCGGGCACCTCAGAGGAATAGTACTGATCATCGAAAACCAGAGTCTGTAGAGATTGTTTGTAACTACTGTCGTAAGCCAGGCCATATGAAACGTGATTGTCGGAAATTGCTATATAAGAATAGTCAACGATCCCAACATGCTCAGATAGCCTCCACATGCGATATACCAGAGGCGTCAGTTACTATTTCTGCAGATGAGTTTGCTAAGTTTCAGAATTACCAAGAGTCATTACAAGTGTCATCTTCCTCTACTCCGATTGCATCCACTGTTGCCCCAGGTAATATAAAGTGTCTTCTTACATCATCTACCAAATGGGTCATAGACTCTGGTGCCACAGCTCATATGACAGGTAATTCTCACCTATTTTTTAGACCGTTGTCCCCTGCCCCTTTCCCATCTGTTACATTGGTCGATGGCTCCACATCTTCTGTTCTTGGCTCTGGCACTATTCACCTTACCCCATCCTTTTCTCTCTCTTCTGTGTTACATTTGCCTAACTTATCCTTTAATTTAATTTCTACTAGTCAACTTACTCATGACCTAAATTGTGTTGTCATGTTCTTTTCTGGTTATTGCTTGTTTCAGGATCGTGTGACAAAGAAGATTATTAATAGAGGATATGAGTCAGGAGGCCTTTATTTCTTTGATCATCAAGTATCGCAAGCTGTGGCGTGTCCTGTCGTTCCCTCTCCTTTTGAAGTCCATTGTCGTTTAGGTCATCCATCTTTGTTTGTGTTGAAGAAACTTTATCCAGAATTTAGGTCTTTGTCCTCTTTAAATTGTGATTCGTGTCAATTTGCGAAATTTCATCGTCTTAGTTCGAGTCCTCGAGTCGATAAACGAGCAATTACTCCATTTGAGTTAGTTCATTCTGATATTTGGGGTCCGTGTCCAGTTGTATCTCAAACAGGCTTTCGTTATTTTGTTACTTTTGTTGACGATCATTCTCGTCTAACTTGGTTATATTTAATGAAAAATCGTTCTGAGTTATTATCTCATTTTTGTGCCTTTCATACTGAAATAAAAAACCAATTTAATGTCTCTATCAAAACTTTGCGTACTGATAATGCGGGTGAATATTTTTCTCATTCTCTTGGCTCTTACTTGTGTGAAAATGGCATTATTCATCAATCTTCCTGTGCTGACACTCCATCTCAAAATGGTGTTGCAGAGCGGAAAAATAGGCATTTACTTGAAACTGCCCGTGCTTTATCGTTTCAAATGCATGTTTCAAAAATCTTTTGGGTTGATGCTGTCTCTACAGCTTGTTTTTTTATTAATAGAATGCCTTCCTCTGTTCTTAATGGTGAGATTCCCTATCGTGTTCTTTTTCCTACCAAGCATTTGTTTCCTATTGCTCCTAAGATATTTGGTTGTGTCTGTTTTGTTCGTGACGTTCGTCCTCATCATACTAAGTTAGATCCCAAATCCTTGAAGTGTATCTTCTTGGGTTATTCACGTGTTCAAAAGGGTTATCGTTGTTATTGTCCTACCCTTAAAAGGTATCTGGTTTCGCCTGATGTTGTCTTTTTTGAAGATACACCCTTTACTTCATCACCATCGAGTTTGTGTCAGGGGGAGGATGACAATCTTTTTATATATGAGGTTACCTCTCCCACACCATCCTTGTCTACTGATGTGTCTCCTTCCCGCCCGTTGATTTCTCAAGTCTACTCCCGACGACCTCCACCACAACCTTCAGACTCATGTCCTCCATCAATGCTTCCTTCATCATGTGATCCAGCGCCAAGTGATGATCTTCCCATTGCTCTTCGCAAAGGTAAACGCAAGTGTACTTACCCCGTTTCTTCCTTTATTTCCTATCACCAGTTATCTCCCTCCACATATGCGTTTATTACGTCTCTTGAGTCCACATCTATTCCTAACTCTGTTCATGAAGCTTTGTCTCATCCTGGCTGGCAAAATGCAATGATTGAGGAGATGACTGCTTTAGATGATAATGGTACTTGGGATTTGGTATCTCGTCCTGCAGGAAAGAAGGCCATTGGTTGTAAATGGGTGTTTGCTGTCAAGATGAATCCTGATGGAACAGTGGCTCGTTTAAAGGCTCGCCTTGTTGCCAAAGGTTATGCTCAAATCTATGGCACTGATTATTCAGATACATTCTCTCCGGTTGCCAAGTTAACTTCCATTCGCCTATTTCTTTCCATGGCTGCTACCAATAAATGGTCGTTGCATCAACTTGACATTAAGAATGCTTTTCTTCACGGTGATCTTCAAGAGGAAGTTTATATGGAACAACCACCAGGGTTTGTTGCTCAGGGGGAGAGTGATAAAGTATGTCGCCTTTGAAAATCTCTGTATGGTTTGAAACAGAGTCCTCGTGCGTGGTTTGGTAAGTTTAGTCAAGCCCTTGTATGCTTTGGTATGAAGAAGAGTACATCTGATCATTCAGTTTTCTATCGCCGATCTGAGAAGGGTATAGTTCTACTAGTTGTATATGTTGATGATATTGTTATTACTGGAAATGATGTATTGGGTATTTCGTCTCTCAAAACTTTCCTTCAGGGTCAGTTTTATACAAAAGATTTGGGCCAATTGAAATATTTTTTGGGCATTGAAGTGATGAGAAGCAAGAAAGGTATTTATTTGTCTCAACGAAAATATGTACTTGATTTGTTGTCTGAAACAGGAAAATTAGGCGCCAAACCAAGTGGCACTCCAATGATGCCAAATCAGCAACTTGTTAAAGAAGGAGAATTATGTAAAGATCCTGAGAGATATAGGAGATTAGTTGGGAAGTTGAACTACTTAACAGTGACTCGACCAGACATTGCATATTCTGTAAGTGTTGTAAGTCAATTCATGTCTTCCCCTACAGTGGATCATTGGGCTGCAGTAGAGCAGATTTTGTGTTATCTAAAAGCTGCTCCTGGACGTGGGATCCTATACAAAGATCATGGACATACGAGAGTTGAATGTTTTTCTGATGCTGATTGGGCGGGGTCTCGTGAGGATAGGAGATCGACTTCTGGATATTGTGTTTTTGTAGGTGGAAACTTAGTTTCATGGAAGAGTAAGAAACAAAATGTTGTTTCTCGTTCGAGTGCTGAGTCAGAATATAGAGCTATGGCACAATCTGTGTGTGAAATAGTATGGATTCACCAACTATTATCTGAGATAGGCTTCAGTATTATCGTGCCAGCTAAATTATGGTGTGATAATCAAGCTGCACTTCATATTGCATCTAATCCAGTATTTCATGAAAGAACTAAACATATTGAGGTGGATTGTCACTTCATTCGTGAGAAAATCCAAGATGGGTTGGTGTCCACAGGATATGTGAAGACCGGAGAACAATTGGGAGATATTCTAACTAAAGCTTTAAATGGAACAAGGATAAGCTATCTGTGCAACAAGCTGGGCATGATCGACATATTTGCTCCAGCTTGAGGGGGAGTGTTATGATATATATATATATACATATGTCCTTTATTGTAATTTTACTTAGTCTCTAGGGTTTAGTTTATTCTCTATATAAATATGTAACATTGCTTTGACTCAATGAGAATAAGACATATACGTTTCTGAATTCTAAATTACATCCTGTACTATAGGTTCAACTAAATAAGCCTCACAAATAGCCATATCGAACTCCTCCATATCCATAGGAACAGAAGACCTATCAAAAGCCTCAAAATGCATTTTGATAGCGTTAAAGTCACCCATTACAAAACCTGACTATGTCCAACCAGAAGAGATATCACCCATATGAAACCACAACAAACATCTTTCAACATTATTATTAGAGGCAAAAATACATATGTTGGGATTTTATGTCCTAAAACTCGTAGTTTGTTATCATATTCAGTTCAATAAAATCGTTATTGAAAAATTAAAAATTATAATCTTAAATCCAATAAACTAAGTCTTAATGCTATTTTTTAATACATTTGAACTTTATGTTGAGACATAAATGCAGATCAAGTTTGAGTATATAGCCTAAATAGTCTATAGTGCCTTATTTAGAGAAACTACGGATGTGACCCGCTTTGTAATTAGTACAAACGAGGTGATCCTAAATTGTTCATGTAGAGACATGAAAGTGGGGGCATCCTATGTAAAGTACTTACATAAGACTGATCCATCAAATAGTCACTTTTACGTTATAACACCGTTTACTGTTTAGAACTGACTATTTCGTTTATTGATGACTTAGGTAGCTTAATCTTAATCCTAAGCTAACTATGAACTCCAGTTCACATGAGATTATCCTTACATTTGCATAGGTGAGGGTATCTCATCAACGTTCTCCAATAAGCCTCTCATTTCAAGGGTAAGATCGGATGAATGGCTGGGAACATAGGATGCAAGACATAATTCACTTCTACCTGTTTTAGGGTTAGTAGATAGGTTGTTCTCTTAAGCACTTTAAAGTACTTACATAAGACTGAATTCGCTTCTACATGTTTTAGGGTTACATCTGCATAGGTGAGGGTATCTCATCAACGTTCTCCCAATAAGCCTCATATTTCAAGGGTAAGATCAAATGAATGGCTGGGAACATAGGATGCAAGACAAAATTCACTTCTACCTGTTTTACGATTAGTAGATAGGTTGTTCTCTTAAGCACTGAATCCAAGTCTTGAACAAGGGGCCCCACCCTCACATTAGCCTGAGAGGGATTAAGTTTATAGGTTGGACCTTAAACCAATTGTTCAATAGTGGATCAATGAGACTTAAGAAATAAGATGTAGTCTCAAGGATAAAACAGTAATTTGATCCATTCGAGGTTACGAATAACATGTGAAGGATTAACTTATTGATCATGGTTATATTAAATGGACAAGAATATATCTATAGTGAGGGGAGTGCAACTGCGAGACTTTAGTGGAATGACCCGTTAGTTTACGAATGTTGATTAACTCGGTCTAAAAGAGTTTAACCAGTTAATCTTGAATCGTTGGAGCCCATGATATATAAGTCCATTAGGTTTCCCTGCTAGTTCATATGGAATAAACTTAGAACATTGTGATGGAATAAGTCGAATTGAGAGAAGAGAGAGAAATCAACAAGTATACCGACAAGGTGCACCTTGAGGACATGAAAGTCATGTTAAGAAAGACTAAAAAGAATTAAAACTTAATACCTATACCAACAATGTGAACCTTTTTTTTTTTGTGGCTCGATTATAGGGACTTCAGAGTTAAGCGTGCTTAGCTTGAAGAAATTCTATGTTGGGTGACCTCTTGGAAATTTTGCTAGGATGCATGTGAGTGAGGAAAAGCATGCTGAAAGATTTCGTGTTGGTTTGTGAAGAGGAATTTCATTCTAATAAGTTTTTAAGAATAGTAAGGATGATGCTGCCAGGTCGCAAAGGATGTAGAGAATGCTGGAGATACGAATTCCAAATCCTAAGTTTAAGGTGTTACATTTTGGTTTCAAAAACTTTTGGAATTTTGTGAGAGGTATAGACGTTCATATTCGAATAGATACAAAGGTATAATATTTCCTAAACCCTAATTCTTTTAATTTAGGGTTGCAAGTTAAATAGGTGCAAGTTAAACCCTAATTCTCTATCGTTGCCATGCTAAAGTGAATTAGAATAGTCTTATGCATCGACACGTTTTATGATTATGAAATTTGGCAGATGGATGTCAAGACAACTTTTTTTGAATGACAATCTTGAAGAGAGTATCTATATTACTCAATTAGAGGAGTTTATAGATCAAGATCAATAACAAAAGGTTTGTAAGATTCAAAAATCCATTTATGGATTAAAACAAACATCTAGATCCTGGAATATAAGATTTGATACTATGATCAAATCTTATGGCTTTGATACAAAAGGTTGACGAACCTTATGTTTACAAAAAAGGTCGTCAATTCCATTGTAGTATTCTTAGTCTTGTATGTAGATGATATTCTACTTATTGGAAAAGGACATAGGATTTCATACTAATATCAAGAAATGGCTAGCTATGCAATTTCAAATGAAAGTTATGGGAAATGCACAATACATTCTTAAGATCCAAATTGTACAGAACTGCAAGAACAAAACACTAGCCATGTCTCAAGCATCTTATATAGACAAAATGTTGTCTAGATATAAAATGTAGAATTCCAAAAAGGGTATGCTATTATACATCTACGGAATTCATTTGTCAAAGGAACAATGTCCTAAGACACCTCAAGAAATTGAGGATATGAGAAAAATTTCCTTTGCTTCCGCTGTTGGAAGTTTGATATATGCAATGTTGTGTACTAGATCTGACATTTTCTACTTAGTAGGGATGGTCAGTAGATATCAGTCCAATCTTGGACGTGATCACTGGACAACCGTTAAGAATGTTCTAAAATATCTTTGAAGAACAAAACACTACATTCTCGTGTATGGTACAAAAGATTTGATCCTTACTGGATACACTCATTATGATTTTCAAACTGATAAAGATGCTAGAAAGTCTACATCAGGATTAGTATTCACTCTAAATAGAAGAGTAGTAGTTTGGAGAAGCATAAAACAAACTTGTATAGTTGATTCCACAATGGAGGGAGAATACGTAGCAACTTTTGAAGCAACAACAGAAGCATTATGGCTAAGAAAATTCTTGACAGATCTGAAAGTCGTTCCAAATATGCATCTATCAATCACTTTATACTGTCACAACAGTGGTGCAGTTGCAAATTCAAGAGAACCTAAAAGCCGTAAACGGGGAAAACATATCGAACGTAAGTACCATCTTATCAGGAAAATTGTACATCGTGGTGACGTTGTAGTAACCCAGATTTTTTCAGATAAATTGTGGATGCCGCCCGCTTTGTAGTTAGTACAAACAAGGTGATTCTGAATCGTTCCAGTACATACATGAATGACCCATTAGTTAACGAATGTTGATTAACTCAGTCTATAAGAATTTTGTCAATTAATCTTGAATCATTGGAGTCCATGATATATAGGTCCATTAGGTTCCCTTGCTAGCTCATATGGAATAAACTTAAAACAGTGTGATGGAATAAGTCGAATTGTTCGAATTGGGAGAAGAGAGAGAAACTGACAAGTATATGTGTTATAGCCATCGAATTTCATATTAGAAATAGAGCTTTGAGTTGTTGGGCTTTAGTATTCCATGGACATGCAATTTTGCATGGAAAATCCTTATAAATAGGGTCGTTGACCTCATTTGATGGGCTGGCTATTGAATTTGGGCTCTTGTACCAAATTGGATTTCTTTTTCTTATTTACATAGAAAAAAAAATTACCAAGCCCATTTCTTTTTCCATCTATTTCTTTCTCCCGGTACTGAATCTTGAGGATAGTAGGTGAACCCTATTTTAGAATATATTGAAGGATGAAACGTAACTCTTTCACGGAAGTGGGGGCTCTCCACTCCTTAATAGCTCACAACTTATGTTCGTCCATTCAAATCTTTCTACATTCGATGATGTGACCCAGAAAATTGATACGCTATTTAGCAAAAACACTTTTCTCTTTCTTGAAATATAACTGATTATGTTGGAGCTTGTCAAAACTCAAACTCTTCGACACGCTCTTCCATTTGTGCGATAGAACTTGAAGAGCTACTTCCACGTTCAAAACTACCTACTTTAGTGGTTTTATGTTCTAACGAATCAACCCTCAGCGCCAATTCATTTATGGGTAGTTTGTCTATTTAGGCATTCAATGCGTCTAGTTCTCTGACTTTTTCTTTAAACATCTCAAGTTCGGTCTGGAGAAATCTTACTTCGTTTGGCAATTCTTTCATATCCAAGAATTCCTCTTCAATCTCAGTCAGTCGCTCAGATTGCAACTTTGATAGTTGTTTCATTGTCGACATAATTGCATCTCGCTTAGCCAAGGAGCTAACAAAGCTTTAATACCACTTGTCACAAAATGCAACTTTTCAAATACGGGACGGGTGATTGTGCAACACTTGTTCTAAATTGATGAACAAGGCAACCTTGTGAAATTTGAAAGTTGTGGACAAACTTGTTGTACGATGTAGCCTCGCTTCATCTTTTGAGAGAAATTGGTTTTATAAAACGTGAGAGATAAAGAAAAACAATGATAACATCCTTAAAGAAAAAATTGAATATTGTCAATTGCAAAGAAAGCTTAGATTTGCAAAAATCACAACAGGACTTAGTTGGGGATTCAATTACCATGCCTCCCCTACAATACATCTTAAACTTTTTTAGCTTTGACAACCTTGCATATGAAAATTGCGAAACGACGCACCTTAGGTCGGTGACAACAAAAAGAAAGCAGTTGACTAAACTAAGTACAAAGCATAAAGATAAAATGGTTTGAGGATATTCGAGCATGCGGCCATAGGAAAATAATGCCTTGGACAAGCACACTTGTGACACTCTGCGTGCCACAATCGCAATCTTTCAAACATGGAACGGGCAATTGTAGAACACTTGTTTTGCTCAGTCAATAAGTCAGTCATGTAAAATCTGAAAATCACGAACAAACTCACGATATGATATAACCTCCCTTCCCGTTCTTGAAAAAATTGTTTTATAAAATGTGAGAGAGAATATCATTAAAAACATCATTAAAGAATGCGTTGAAGACTTTCAATGGCAAATAAAAATTTGATTATAAAGAATACGATAAGACATGGTTGGGGATTCAACTATTGGGTCTCTCCTATAGTACAATTTAGACTTTTTGAGCTTTGACAGGTTTGCAAATGAAAATGTGTGACACCTCACACCCTAGGTCTATGACATAAAAAGGAAAGCAATAGACTAAACTAAATACAAGACATAAAGAAAAGGTGATTTGGGGGTATTTGGGCATGTGGCCATAGATAAACAACGCCTTAAACAAGCATGCTGGTGAGAACAGAAGCTTATAGTTAGCTCAGTATTAAGATTAAGTTATATTTGATATCTATCAATGAAATAGTAAGTTTTTCAAAGTTAACGATGTTATAACTTAAAAGTGACTATTTCATGGTTCTAGTCTTTTGTAAACTCTTTACATAGGATGTCCACACTTTCATGTCTCTAGGATTTAGGATCACATCGTTTATACTAAATACAAAGCAGACTGCATTCATTGTGTCCTGGAATAAGGTGCCTAACTGTATTCGTACAATCTATACTATTTAGGCTCTATACTTAAACTTGATCAACTTTTATGTCTCTACATAAAGTTCAAGTTTACTTAATAATAACCTCGGGTCCTTAGTTTATTGGCTTTAAGATTATAGTATCAATAACGACTTTATTGAATAGATTATGATTACAACGAGTTTTAGGACATAAATTACAACATCTAGTTCTTACAACTTTTGATTCTAGAGTGTCAACTCTTGTCAACAACTCTTAAATGGGTAATCCATCGAGATGATCGATCATTGCAGCAATAGTGTTAGTGATATATATTAAACCACCAATTGTACCTCTGTAATTATCATAAAAATAATAAAACTACAAACACAATGCTTTTCTTTCGATTCTTGCATTTTCACGTATGCTTTGGTTTCGTATATATTGCTTTCAATATGGTATTAGAGCTCATTAAGCCTAAACGGATATTTGGTTCAAGATAGGTGAAACCAAAGAGGCACCATCTTGAAGGGGCATGTTCCCACAATTGAAAAACCAAGGAAACTTAGACTCCTTATAAAATAGATGAGCTACTCCTCTCATTGCCAATTGGTATTGTGATGAAACCTCATACTTTGGTAATATATAATTAAATTTACCTTCAACCACTAGCTTAAGCTTTTGGGTGAATTTGGGGTTTAATATGGTATTAGAGCAGGTGGTCCAAAAGGTCCTATGTTCAAGTCCCTGTATTGGTGTTTCCTTTCCAATTAAAATTGATCTTCACTTGTTGGACCTTTTAGATATTTCGAACCCATAAGTGGGGGATTGTTAGTGATATATAATTAAATTTACTTTTAATCACTAGCTTAAGATTTTGGGTGGTGGCTTAATTAATAGCATCAGCTTTCTAAAAAATTTCATCAAGGCGGGTTTCCAAGAAGCGAATTGAGTTAGGAACTTTCATTAGGTAGAGCATTTGCTCTTCAACCTTTACCAGTCAGTCCACATGGGCCTTGCCCGACTATTTTGTTATGGACATGTTTACATTTTAACCGTTAATAAGCCAACTTAGGCTATCACACCCCACCATGAGCACCTACTTGCGTGGCTCGAGATATGGCGTGAAGCCAATCGATATCACCCACGTCAAGAACGACACCATCTGACCCTTAGCTTGAACGTTTAAACTCTAAACAATAGCGGAAACATAACACATAAATTTTACTAAAACCAATTGGGCTAAACCTTTTTCATTTAACAACCTTAGACAAGTTTTACATAGAAAAAACGTAATCTTATTTATCTAGAACAAAACCTTATAAAACCTTCCCAAAAGCCTAAGTCTGATAGCACAAAAGACTAATTTATCATTAGTACAAAATAACAGGACACATACGATAACAAAATGAAATCCTTCAGTAGGCAGGTAGCAGCAAGTTAGGCTTAGAGGACACGATCTCTACCTAGAAAGTGGGAAAACATTTTGAATATTATGCATTTTGAAGAGTAAACAATATGCTAGAATAAATACCTTTAAACAATAACACGCTTGAAAGACTTTTCATAACATAACTTAAATATTTTATCATAAATCCGTCATAAATCATGACTTAAGAACATGCTTGAAATCACTTTAAATAAAACATTTTCCACTCACAGATACAAGCTCAAATCCTTGGTTTATAAATTTGTATGATCTTCTCATGTCTTGAAATAATGGTAAAATAGTACAATTAATTATCTTTTGCCAAGAAAATATCAAAAGTATACTTAAAAAACTCAAAAAATTACCAATAGCTCAACACGCAATATGACACTGCCTGACACGAATGGGTGGGTGGCAGGGCCTTGGTTGGGCGCTGGCTACTGTGTGTGATCTCACAAGAGGCTTTTCATGCGTGTTGGGCATGCCCGCGTGCTAACCTCACACACAAGCACATTGTGAACCTCACTTGGTTGCGTGCTTGGCATTTCGTATAGCCCTCCTCATGTGCATTCTTGGCTAGTGCATTTCTTGTGTCACAATCGCGAGCTTTCAAACACGAGAGGCGCGATTATGTTGCACTTGTTTTACGTAGACAACAAGTTAGCTGATCAAAATCCAAAAACCACAGACAAACACATGATACGATGTAGCCTCTCTTCAGGTTCTTGAGAAAATGTTTTATAAAACGTGAGAAGAAAGAAATTCAATGAAAATATCGTTAAAGCAAGCATTGAAGACTGTCAATTGCAAAGAAAAACTTTGATTGCGAAGAGTGCAACAAGGCTTGGGCAGGGATTCAACTACTATGTCCCATCTATAGTACATTTTAGACTTTTTTAGTTCTGGTAGGCTTGCATAAGAAAAAGCCAAGTCACACCCAAGGTTTATGACATAAAAAGGAAAGCAAAAAGTAAAACTAAATACAAAACATGAAAACAATGTAAATTGGGGGTGTTTGGGCATGCGGCCATAAGTAAACAGCGCCCTGGACAAGCATGCTTGTTACATTCTTCCCCACTTAAACAATTGACGTCCCTGTCGATTGGCGAAGCTAGAATTCCTCGATCTTCTTCTTTCACGCTCCAAGGTCTTCAGCACATTCCTAACGTGTTTTTTCCACATGGAGGTTCTTTCACTTCAGTAGGAATTCATGTATCTTCTTCATGGGTATACCCTTCCTCACTCTCTTAGGAAGGATTTCTTTCATTTCTTTATTGTCTTTCTGCTTTAGTTGTTTACTAGATGACCATACACCATTGTTGCACTACTGGTCATCTAGATCTTGATGGTAAGGTTTCAAGTTGCTCACATGAGCTACTAGATGATTTTTTATCCATGCAGGCAACGATACCCTATAGGATGAATTTCCAATTTTCTTCAGAACTTCAACAGGCCCTTCGTATTTTCTGGTGAGATGCTGATGTTGATGTCCTCTAAATCAAATTTGCTTTGCTTTAAACTCTATGAAGAGTTGGTCTTCCGCTCAAAACTTGAGCCACATCCATCAACTAGGCCCAATTCTTTTGTCCAAAATCAACAAAATGTAGTAGATATTCCTTAAGCATACAATTGAATCCTTCAGTTTGGCCATTCGTCTGAGGATGGCAGCTTGTAGTGGGGAAAAGACTAGTTTTGTAGTGAATAGTTCGGTCCAGAGAGTACCAATGAATCTACCATCCCTGTCACTCACAATGCTTGATGGAACTCCCCATAACTTCAAGACGTTCTTAAAGAACAAGTGTGCTATCAGCTCGACAGAACATAGTTTTGTAGTGGGGATGAAGGTGGCGTACTTCGAGAACCAATTGATTATAACCAAGATGCCTCAAAGTCGTTCACCTTTGGGATGTGTAATAAAATCCATGGATTTCGCACATTCAGGGAATTTCAATGTGTTCGACTAACTTTCCAAAGTTACTTTCTCTACTAAAGCCTGAAGCCCCGTATGCTGCAAGAATCAGTGTTGCCAATCGAGGTTGCAACGTTTCAAATGCAACTGATCAGCATACCATTCAAAATTTGAATTTTCAACATGACGAGTTTGTAACTTTAGTGCCCCTTGGAGAAGAAAATGAAATTCAGGGTATGTGTAATTCAGGTTTTGTTCCACAAGATAGTACAATTTAAATTATTCTCCATATGTTGCTTAATTATCTCATAACGGTTTATTTAAACCAGGATGCAGTGCATGACAGCAACGGTCCAGTTTCTTTAGCAGAAATAGAGAACAACACGACAGCTAGTATTGCAAAATTATCCAATACTCTTGGTAATTTGGATGAGACACATTGTTCTTGCTCTAAACATAGCGCAAAGAGAGTTTGGGAAGCATCACTTTCTTCCCTGACGTCAAAGAAAGTAAAAGGAGTCAATCTGGACCATTTCCATTCCCACTCTAACAAAAATCTTGATCCTAAAAGTGATGTATACGATACCTGCTCTCAAGGATGCTCTTTAGCCAATTCAAAGCATGAAATTTTATCAAGTATTTATCCTAAAAATCCAACCAATCAGTGTACACAAAATTTTTGTCAAGAATTTGGAAGTGTAAATGTGGCATCAGAGGACCTCAATTCTGAAGAGCTAGAGAAGCTTCTGATTCCTTCCCTCCATTATTGATAAATAAAATTGAGGTTAAGGCTTATCATATACATACCCAGTCACTGAACTTCTCCATATTCCTTAATAGGCATATCTTGCTTGGCTTATTTGGCTGGCTCTACTCATGTAGGCTTTCAAAAGGCGAATCTGACATCCTGCCAAAAATGATTAATCAGTTTCTTTAACTGTTGAACTTTTAGGTTGTATACTAGCAAGCACCTGAAGTTTAGGGATTCAATCTTTATATTATTCTTAAGAGTTATTCAATATCCCTACCTAGAATAGACAAATGAAGCTTGAAACTACCCATAATATTAATGTTGTTGTTTAATTATGACATTTTGTTATCGGTCTTTCTAACTTACGAATATCCATCTTCTGATATGTGTTCACATGCATATTTTATGGATGTAGATTTTATAGTATTTCTTTATTTATTTTATATGGCATTAGCTGTATACTTTTTTTATAAAATATTAATATAAATATTAAACTACCGATTCACCAAAAAGTTTAAGCTGGTGGTTGAAAGAAAATTCAATTATAGCCTTAAGCTACTTTGGTGGACTAGAAAGTATAATCTTAGAAACACTCAATCTGATCAAGTTCTCTGAAGCAAGAATTAAAGTTCGGAAAAATCTTTGCGGATTCTGCAACTATAGAATTAAAGAGTGAGAACTGAGGAAATTTTTCCCTTAATTTTGGGGATTTTGAACCCATAGAAGCTCCTGTAATAATCCAATCTGATCTATTTCAAAGTGATTTTTCCAATCCTATTGATTTATGTAGAATAAATTCAGTGATTTTAGATGAAGGGCTCCAAAGTGATGGTCTCCCAGATACCTGAATTTTCTCAAACAGAATGCCCCATCCATCTCAAGAAATCCTTTCGAAGCACTTAGGAAGTTGGGTGATGAAGAAGAAAACCTTGTTCGACCGGAAAGAGTTTCAGCCCTTGAATCCTCGCCGGAAAAAAATTTTCAGAAGGCAAAATTCAAATTTGGGTATAGTTGGCATCTCCACGTACTTAGAAGGGGAAAAGACTTCAACAGAAAAGAGAGAAAAACAGACCTCGAAAGAAGAAAAGGCAGCCAGCCGACATTTTATTATCTCAAAAAACAGCTCACCTAGCCCTCCCCAACCAGATTGTTTCAAACTTAATGTATCGGCAGACATTTTAAAAGCTGACACACAGATGGTAGGCCCCAAGAATTTTATTAATCAGAATTCCAATGGCTTTTGGTATAATGACGAATTTGAGGAAGAATCAGAGTCCTCTCCTCCATCAAGGAACTTCACTTGCGGGCCATCTCCTGTTTTCAGTTCTCAACCAAAATTACCAGCCTCTCCCAAGACTAAAATATCATCTGCAATGAAAGCTATTCCATTTCATGCCAGAAATATTTCTAAGCACCTCAAGACCTATACCAAAGGGAGAACTTCTTTTCGCAACATTTGGATGAGCTTGGCTAATTCTGATTTATTAGAGGAAAGTTGTGTGAAGATACAAATTCCAAATTCAGTTGGCAAAAGGTCAGTACTGCCTTCCTCCTTAAGTAATAAATTTTCTCAATCCTCCTCCAAACTTTCTGGTTCATTCTTTAATTTTGTGCAAGATACTTCTTGTCTAAAAAAAGTTGAGAACCTAGAAGATGAATTCATGGAAGTTGAATCAGTCACCAGTGTAAGTATCCTTCCCCCTCAAGAGTTGGTTCCTTTCTTGGCAGCATGTGAAATTGAATTGATATAAGGCAGAGGTAGCAAAGATGGAGATTATATCATGGAACACTAGAGGATTCATGGGCCATTCGAAACAATTGGCTATTAAAAATATTTTGAAGAAAGCTAATCCAGATAGAGCATTGATTCCGGAGACCAAAAGAGAAGAGATTGCCAGTTGTATTATAAAGGCACTATGGAGTTCAAAAGGAATTGGCTGGGTCTTTGTTTGAAGCTAGTGGCAAATTAAGAGTTTTGCTGATTATGTGGATAAATATAAGTTGTCGATTATTGAAGTTCGGTCAAGAGAAGGAAGGTCATTACAGTGTGGCTCATAAGTTGTTTCAACATTAATTTATAAGTTGTTTGGAAAGGTTCTCGCAGAAAGATTAAAGAAAGTCAGGCCAGGTATTACTTTGTAAGACCTCCTATTATCTATACCTATAAAAGGAAGGGTAGAAAGAGAAATTCCTTAGCAACCAATGATGAGAGAATAATGGGAGAGGATCGTGCAGGTGGGGCCTGCCAGGAGGGATGAGAGAGAGAGGTATAAATATGTAATGTTGGGGTAGGGGAGGCTAGGTCTTTTTTGGTTATTTCAAGGAGAGTAAAGGCTGCTGTAGCCTGAGGGTATCCAGCCCCGTATAAAGAAGCTGGGTAAGTTTTCTATGTTGTTCTTCCTTTATTTTTCATATCTACTACTGTTGAATGTGTTTTGGCTTTTACATAAATAAAGATTTACAGAGTGCTGCCTCTGTTTAGCCATTTGGTTAGGATATTTTGTGTTTTATTGTTAGAATCCTAACATACTTCTCCATTACAATGTGGCTTTCTGGAAGAGTGCCAAATCTTGGATCCTATTTTAATAGCAAAAGAAACTATGGAGGTCTATAGTATCCGAAAAAAGAAAAGATGGATCATTAAATTATACCTTGAAAAGGCCTTTAACAGAGTGGATTGGAAATTTTAGAAAATGTAATGCAAAAGAAGATCTTCGATGTAGGATATTGTGTTATATTGGCCAGCCTTTACAGCATCCCCATTTTGAAGTCTTTGATGATCAGGACTTTCGGATCAGCCCTCTGCTTCAAACAGTTTTTGCTCAACCAATCAAGGCTTATTCTTCTTTGTTCTCAGCATGTTGCCTTTGATTATGATTTTTCTTTGGAAAGATTCTTTTTATCATTTTGTTTGTCTTTGTTTTTGTGGCTTTTTGTTTTGATCTTGTGTTGTCGCTTTTTGGATGTTTTGAGGGCACTAAGGGGGTGTCAACCTAGTTTGAGATGCCCGGATGCGCATGTTGATCCTCCATGTACATTGAGCTTTGTGTCTTTCTTTATATTAATAATAGTGAGACTCGTATCCTTTTTTAAAAAAAGAAAGAAAATTCAATTATATATCACCAACACTCTCCTCACTTGTGGGCTTGAAATATTTGAAAGGCCCAACAACTGGAAATGGATTTTAATTGGGGAGGAAACGACAATGCGAGGCTTGAACACAAGACCTTCTTGGACCACCTGCTCGGATACCATATTGAAAGGGAGACAAACAAACACAAAACTTTACGTGGAAACCTATGTACCAGGAGAAAAACCACTATATTTTTCTTCTTATTATTTTCTGTATAAATAGAATATACAGAGGAATAAAAAGGGAAAATATTTAGGAATTAAGAAAAATATTCCCATAAACTTTTCATAAATATTCTAAGATTCTAACAATAAAAAGTTCTATTTATTCCAAATTGTGACTGCTCTAATATGCAGTTGTTTTCTGATTCAGATGATTGAGGAGCTTGGTGGTTCTCTCACTGCTCATGGGAGTACAAGCACTTATGTCATTACAGGAAAAGTGCGGAAAACTCTAAATTTTTGTATTGCTCTCTTTTTAGGGTTAGTCTTGCAACCTTAGACGAACACTCTTCTATGTGTCCTTTTGGCCTTTGAATACCGATAATCATCTCATTTGCACCAAAGTTAGCAATTCCATGCACACAAGGCCTTTGCCGTTATTTTTCCATTGCCTCGTAGTTGTGCTTAGGCTGGAAATTGTTGTGAACCTTCTAAATCTAAAAGGGCATAGTTTCTTATTCTACTGCCTGTTTACTTTTAGTTAAACATCAAAATCAATTCTTATGTTTGAGTTGGATTGTATCATGCTCTTCCTTTTCAGTTGTTTCTATCGTGATGGTGGGTAGTGGTTGTTAAGACAACCATTAGGCTAATTTGGGTTGCAGGCTTACTTTTCCCATTTTACGTGTAAAATGGCTCAAGCTCACTAATGAAAGATATTTGTTGGCTAGCTAGTGTTTTTATCCTCGATTTCCTTCTTCCCCTAATACATTATGTTATGGAATTTGTTAGATACCTAGATTAGTATAGGGTTGGGGTATAAGGGTAATTAGATATTTAGAAAGTTACTAGTAGTTATTGTGTAAGTGTGGTTACTAGTAGTTATTATGTAAGTGTGGTAACTAGGGTGGTTACATGTTATTATAAATGGAGGGAGGGTAAGTGGGGAGAATTCTGGGAGTGATATAAGGCTTGGGTGAGAGTACTCAAGAGGGAGGGTTCCAAGTGCTTTATACTTGGTTTTATCTTGTATTTTCTTATAGTTACATTATAATAAATTCAGATCTTGTTCTTGTTAGGAAGTATATGTCTCCAATATTATTTAAATACAGTAGAAGAATTAAAAGGGTAATATTGACCCACACGAGAATATAGGAGAGATTATAGGAGGAGAGAATATCGGAGGAGATCTTTCCCATTAGTTTGTTAGTAAAGCAAAATAAAAGGGAGGAAAGAGGAGGAGAAAGGGGACAAAATATTCCAAAGAAGTAGAGGCTGCCGTCTTTCGTGCTCGGGAGAAGTAGAGGGTCCAAGTCAAGTTCTTTTTATTCGACAATCTCCGGAAGAATGGAAGGATCGTCGAGCAAAGGACCAACGATTGAGAGTATCATCGAAGGTGGAGGTAAGACATTGAAGGAAATCAAGGTAGAAGGTAAAACAAACAAGTTTGAAAGGGATGAAAACTCAAACGATCATAGCAAATTCAAGAAGGTTGAAATGCCTGTGTTCAGTGGCACTGATCTGGATTGTGTTTATTTAGAATGGATTGGAATCTTCAGGTCCATAAATCGATGGACTCCAAGAAGTTGCTGAATCCATAGAAGAATCGAGGAAAACGCGATTGCAACGGTTATACAACGAAGGTGAAGAGGATGGCAAAGAGTGACCAAGAAGAAACTATAGAGGAAGGTCGATGATGATTACCTGTGAGGCTCGAAATGAAGACTCGAGTGAAGAAAAATTTGTTGCTCACAGAAACACAAAATGGCTGGTTGCAATGGAGAAAGAAGAAGCCGACAGTTACCGGTCTACAGAGGCTCGAGAAGGTGGTCTGGAATAGGGGTGAATCACGTGACGAGGAAGAAGTTGCTGCAC
Source organism: Cucumis sativus (assembly GCF_000004075.3). Lineage (NCBI taxonomy): Eukaryota > Viridiplantae > Streptophyta > Magnoliopsida > Cucurbitales > Cucurbitaceae > Cucumis > Cucumis sativus. The sequence continues at coordinate 16,689,720 of NC_026656.2, read as the reverse complement.
ACATGATGGTGCCAATGACGTGGTAGAAATTGGTAGGAAAGAGGATTAGGACAAAAGGAACAATCTTGGGTTTTACTATTTCAAGTGGGCTTCAACTTACTCTAAATGAGCTTCAACTTATTCTAAATAAAACATTGGGGCACATCATTTTGTAGATGAAGTGGGTGGAGAGTTCCAAAAATAGGAGGGAAGAAAAACGTGTATGTAGGTGGGTCCTAGGAATGAAACCGCGGCAGTATGATTTTGATCTTGACGCAACAATTTGATTATGGCCTAGCCCACTAGAGATGAAGGGTTTGAAAATTAAACACTTGTTGGTGATATGCAAAGGGTTAACTAAGACAATGTGTTATGGAAAAGGAAAATTCAAGTACATTGGGCTGTTTTGTGGGCTGAAGTCAATGGACCTTATTGGAATCGAGAGTTTTTCAAAGCCGAAGGGGAGGATTTCTTTTTCAACATTGAAGAGCAGAATGCTGGGGATTGTTTGCAATTAAAAAGAGAAAAAAAGAGAAAGGGGCCTTGATCATGTTTGTAAGCACACCTTGAGGACAAGGTGTTTTGAAGGATCGGGTAATGTTAGATACCTAGATTAGTATAAGGTTAGGGGTATAAGGGTAATTAGATATTTAGAAAGTTACTAGTAGTTATTATGTAAGTGTGGTTACATCTTATTATAAATGGAGGGAGGGTAAGTGAGGGGAGAATTCTGGGGAGTGATCTAGGGCTTGGGTGAGAGTACTCAAGAGGGAGGTTCCAAGTGCCTTATACTTGGTTTTATCTTGTATTTTCTTATAGTTCATTTAATAAATTAAGAACTTGTTCTTGTTAGGAAGTATCCTAACAGAATAACTCTAGAAGGTCTCATGTTAGCGAATGATAATCTGCGTTAAGTGTGTATTTGTAGGAGTTCTTCTCCCGGGCATCTATGGTTGATATTCTTTACCTTTCAATATATCAAAGCCAAGGATTCTTTTGCATTTCTCTATGCTTTTTCTTTACCCATTTATGCTTTTTTTAGTTATATTTGAGAGTAGTATTTCATTTCTTTCATGTGAAATGTTGAACTTCAGTAGTGTGGAGAGTGGAACGTAATATCTTACCTTTTATATTAGTAAACTTGATTTTAAGCAATGTGTTTTTGAAGATTTTATGTTGTAGAATGTTTTTTGTTCTTCAAGCTACTGTTCTTAACTTTATTTTCTCCTGTTAATGTTCTCAATGATTATCGAGCATATGCATTACCATGTGGCTTCAAGCGTGTCAGTGTGCTCTTGCTCATAATTTTTACTATATCTTGTTACTAAAATTGCAAGTTAATTGCAAATTACTCAGAGCTTGGATTGTCTCCTCCAGTTGGTTAAAGGAAAGCTACCGGGAAGGCAGATTTGTTGGTAAGTTCGAATGGCTTGCTAGTATCAAAGCGTAATGTATTTTCTTCCACTTATGTTTTTCATCCTACCTAATTTTTGTGATTGATTAATTCCTTATGGATCTGCAGACGAGTTGCCTTACATACTAAATGATGATGACTACATATCGAAGTATCGAGCCAGCCTAAAAGCTGTAGTTCTCAGGGCAAAAGCATGTTCTTGAGCTTTATTTGAAGGGTATGATGTTTGCATATCAGCTCACGCTCAACCACCACCTAAAACTCTATCCCTGATAGTCAAGTCAGCCGGTGGAAATGTAAGTTCTCTGTTATTGTACAAATCTCGAGTACTAGGTTTGGTTCTCTATATTACATATACAACCACTATAATATGGCTATCCTCCCATCTAATGAAGACGTGAAGTTCTCAAAAAACAAGCACGTATACGAATTCTAGACATGGGTCAATAAATCATAGACATGGTGACGTGTCATTTTTTTCTTAAAAATATAGGATAGTGCTAGAACACAGTTTTAATATATATAATTTAAAAAGTATGTATCATATTTATATAGAAATTCAAAGTCAATAAGTTTATGTATTTATATGCTTAAAAATAAGCTTGTCCTTCACTCAAAACTTATTCAAAGCCAAGAGTTTAATATGTGTGTGTGACCAATCTTGACCTTTATTGCATTGGAATACTTGTTGTCTAACACATCTACTGTACTAACTAGTGTTCAACACGTGTTCTCCGAGTGTTCCATACATATTGTTTATTGATACACTACCCAAACTAGAGTGTATGTGCTTCTTTAAGTCTTTAATATTTATGTTTGTTTTGATCCTAGGAATTGAGCATGTAATGTAAAAAGTCTATGCACAAGGGTCATATGGCCATCTCCGTGTTTCTTTAATTATCAAATTTGTTCAAGTTTTTAATTGTCTCTAGATCGAAATCTGGAGTTATTTTTTGTGATTTGGTGTACAAATACATACATCCATGTTTCTAATTATGATTAGATTGTTTTCTGGTCGCAACATTTTATTGTTTAGCTTGTCTTTGATCTTGAACTTACTATTATGTTGATTTAAATTCCATTTTAGCCTTAGAACTTTCAAAACATCCATTTTAGTCATCGAGCTTCCAAAACGTAGCCAACTAACGGTTTTAGTATTTTGTAAATTATTTTATCAATTAATATTCATTTATCCAATACTCATCGGTCATTTCTGCTATATGTGATTGGAATATATCTCATAGGAAGCATTTTGAAAGTTGGGAAAAGATGAAAAATTTTAGGGACTAGAACAAGAATTTGTTTAATATTTTTTGATAGGGTGAATACTTGCAATTTCCTTGTAGTATATACATAATTTTTTCTCTCATTTGGCAAATTCATTATGCTTGAAAATTTAGGTGATTCATGAGCTAGATAAAGTAAACAACGTATGGAAGACGAGCTTTGTGGCTTGTGAGGAAGACGTGGAGGAAGCCTTGGTGGCCGTAGAAAAAGGGATATGGACTTTCAACGTTGAATGGCTAATGGCATGTATAATGAGACAAGAAGTAGACTTGGAGGCCCCTCAATTTGCTGAGTCCCTATGAGAAACAAGGTCACCCTAACTTTCAATTTTGAACAAGCAGCAGCCAGCCATTTCGTCCTTGTGTAAATCCACTCTTTTCTCAACTCACTCTAATTTGGTACATAAACAAACTCTGATCGCTCCATCTCTATATTCATCAGTACATAAAAGACGATAAGTTTATTCATGGAGAAAGTTGGATGTAAGTATGTTTTAGGAATGGTCCTTCATTTAGTAACTTTGGGAATTGTAAATATGAGGTAATGAAGTTCTATCAAGTTGAATGTTCTTGTTTATGTTGGATGAGACTGATTCTTGGATACCAGAATTAACTTGAAGTACGTGTTTGAGTTCCATTGGAGTGATTAGAGAAAAAATGTTCCTTTAAAAAGGGTATTTTTTTTATGTAGACTTTCTTTTTATTAAAATTGCTTAAAATACAATTTGAGAGTATTTCAATAGCTTTCAAAGAGTTGTCAAACACTTGTAGTTTTTCTAAAATAACATATTTTCAAAATTAATTACTGTAATAGTTAAACAAAAGATTCTTTCCCTTAGAACTTTTAAAGTTTGTCTAGTTACCTCTTAAACCTTTCAATTGTTTAATAGGTCTTTCAATTTTATGTTTAAATTTTGATTTTTTTTATTTGTTAGATATAAATCTGAAGAAATGAATAAAGTAGATTTGTAAGTTTAAAAGTTGAGAAATTAAATTTGTAGTTTAAAAAGTTGTAGTAAATAGTTTGTGTTAAGTCGGGTTGTGATATTTTATTTATTTATTTTAATAATAGAAGAGAGGGAGACAAAAACTGCAAACTAAAGGGAGAAGAAGCGGTGGCTGAATTTGTATATTTCTCCTTTCTTTTCAATTTGAGAAAATTTCTTTGCAATTCACTTTGAAAAGGAAATGAATTGTAACGACCCAACTTTTCTAGGTAAGTCGAGGTCATTAATTTTTGACAAAAGACTTTGGTTGATACAAAATGAAACGTAAGCCAATTTAAAAACAACTTTAAGTCAGGCCTGATTTTCTAATATAAAAAAAAAAACTTAAAAATAATACTATTTACAAATAAAAGTTTGTAAACTAAATTTCAATACAACATCTTAAACCTCAAAAGAAACCATAAGCGGAAGCAAAATGACACGTTTCCTATGGCAATCACGCTTCCTTCCTGCCCCTCGCCGATTTGCCACCTTTATTTCCTTTGCCTGAAAATTAAACATAAGAAGGGTGAGTATAACAATACTCAGTAAGAGACCCTCTACTGGTCCCGTCAGGGGAAAATAAATTGTTAACATTCTATTGGGACACCCTGTACAGTCGCAGTCTTGTGATCCCGTAGGATGCACATTTCAGTCTAACGCCCCGAGGGACGTACATATCAGTCTAGTGTTCTGCAGAAACACATATCAGTCTAATGCCCCCGAAGGTGCAGAATAAATTGGTGATCCCGTGGGACACCTACAAGGCACACATCCCAATAAAAGCTAACAATTTTCCCCTCATTCCATTCAATCCATCTTTCAGTTACTTCAAAATATAAAGTTCTTTCTCTCAACGTCCTAACAGTCAACTTATCTCACTTTAGTCATATGTCTGTCAATAACATACTAATACGTCAGTCAATCAAACTATACAGTCAATACACCCCTCAGTTCACCAGCACACAGTCATACTTTAGCGTAACGTACACCCAGTCTAAACGACAATCACAAGTTCACATCTGCATCTCATACAAACACAATCTACAATTTTCGTCCTGTCCACATCCACACACACATATATATATTCCAAGACAATCACAATATGCATTCAACACTAAGTCTACTTCAATCCATATGTATATATATATTTTCAGTCAATCCACAGTATACATTCAACACCGAATCTACATCCATACGTGTATATATATATATCATCTCAACATCTTTACTCAGTCAGAGACAATCATACAGACATACAATTCACAATCATAAGTGAGTCCAGTAGAAAATCCCTTACCTCAAAGTTAGGGAAGCTCCTTAATCAACTAACGTCCTCGAAACAATCCTAAGCAATACAATACAAAAATTCGATTACTTTCAAGATACATATCTCACTTACTTTCCTCAACGTAAGTTCCAACTCACCGAAGTATTGGCGAACTGAACCCTCAACAATTCATATATTGGTTGTGAATTTAAGGGAGCCCAACGTTACTCCCAACACCTCAACGCACGACTGTCGAACTCGCAGCAAAAATCCTAAGTGTGGGTCGGTCAGCGGTCGGCCAAAGGAGACGTGGCGGCTGCCTCAAAATCGATCGACGATCTGACGCGGCGACCGGGCTTCACAAGATGTATGCATCGACGGCTTCACGGAGGTGAAGACAGACGCGGTCGGAGAGTCGCCGGCAGTGCAGAAAACAGAGGAGAACGAAATGGCGGCGGCTGGAAACAGAGGTTGCGCGCAGGGCTTCACGAACCGACCGACGGTTGCAGCGACGGATCTGGGTTACTGCGAACTGCAAGAGTGAAGCACGAGCGGCAGCGAGGACCTGGACGGCTCGGCGATGCAGATCTGGACGACGGTTGTGTGCGGGGAGGCACGACAGTTACAGGTGGATGGGCGCGGCGGTTTCGATCCGAAGGAGAAAAGAGAGGGTGGCGGTTGGGTTCGGCCATTAATTACTTTTCATTTAATTGACAAAAAGTGAAGAATAAGATAAGATTTTCTTTACCTATTTGCCATCATCATCAAAGCTATTTACCTCATTTTTGTTCACACACACACAACTTCATTTTATTGGATTACACTCATTTGAGAAAATAGCAAAATTTTATTAGAAGAATAGCAAACATGAGCATTTCACGTGTTTTGAATTTTCATTAACCCTAAAATCTCCTCGCCTGCTTTTTAGTTAAACTGTAACTAATTTTGAAATATGCAAAATTTTAGCATAAATATTGATTTTCTCCTACATTATCTTAACACACTTTTTTTTCCTCCAAATATTGGATTTGTATCAAATCTTTATTTTCAAAATTTTACTTTATCCAAATTTTCATTTTTCAAAATTTCATCGTTATTCTACATTTATTTTTGTATTTCATATATATATATATATATATATTTATAATATTTAATCTTATTTTTCTCTTTTCCTATTCATCTTCTTCCTTTCTCTTCCTCTTCAACCTACGGCCACAGCCACCGTCTCTTTTCTTCCTTCTCTTTTCATTCTCCAATCAACTTCATCACCGTCTTCCACCTACACCGAACGTCAAGCAAATTTTGTCCTATCGTCGCATCACCGTTAGACCGAGTCACTCCGGTTCCGTCACGCCATGTATGTTTAGATTTGAATTGTTCAGTTATTTGTTGCACCGATCCGTCTCTATTAGAATTTGATTCTCCACAATTTGGGTAAGTTATGGAGTTTACATATAGAGTGAATTGAATGGATTAAATTGTTTGTAGAAGTGAGTGATTTCTCTTTAATTATGTTTAGGTCGGTTCGTTGCACTTTAGTTTGAAAAATAAGCTTAAGTAAGGTTATAAGGTAAGGGATTCCCTACTATTGGACTCACCTATAGTTCTGAATTGTGTTGTCTGTATAGTTACCTCCGATTGAGTAAAGATGTCGAAACGATTGGGACGGAACCAAGAAACCGAGTCAAGGGCATCACCGTTCGGCTTTTGTGGGCAAGACTCTTCGAGATCACTCAAATCGGACCGTCCAGTGGTTAGATGTGAACTTTCGAGGCCTCCGACCCCTATCTGAGTGCGGTCGTTCCTTTCTATGCCATTGTGCCTTTCTTTGGCGTTTTGGGACGGAACCAAGAAACGAAGTCTAGGCATCACCGTTCGGTTGTTGTGGGCAAGAAACTTCGAGATCACTAAGAATCGGACCGCCCAATGGTTAGATGTGAACTTTCGAGGCCTCGGACCACGTTCTGAGTTCGGTCGTTCCTTTCTAGGCCATTGTGCCTTTCTTCGGCGTTTGTAGACGAAACCAAGAAACCGAGTATGGGCCATCACCGTTCGGCTTTTGTAGGCAAGAAACTTTGAGATCACTCAGAATCGGACCGTCCAGTGGTTAGATGTGAACTTTCGAGGCCTCCGACACCGTTCTGAGTCCGGCCGTTCCTTTCTAGGTCATTGTGCCTTTCTTTGGCATTTTGGGACGGAACCAAGAAACCGAGTCTGGGGCATCACCATTCGGCTTTTGTGGGCAAGAATATTCAAGATCACTCAGAATCGGACCGCCCAGTGGTTAGATGTGAATTTTCGAGACCTCGGACCCTGTTCTGAGTTCGGCCGTTCCTTTCTAGGCCATTGTCCATTTCTTCGGCGTTTTGAGACGAAACCAACAAACCGAGTCTAGGGCATCATCGTTCGGCTTTTGTGGGCAAGCAACTTCGAGATCACTCAGAATCGGACCGCCCAGTGGCTAGATGTGAACTTGCAAGGACTCCGACCCCTGTCTGCGTCCGGTCGTTCCTTTCTAGGCCCCTGTGGCTTTCTTCGACGTTTTGGAACGGAACCAAGAAACCGAGTCTCGGCATCACCATTCGCCTTTTATGGGCAAGAAACTTCGAGATCACTCAGAATCGGACCGCCCAGTGATTAGATGTGAACTTTCGAGGACTCCGACCCCTGTCTGAGTCCGGTCGTTCCTTTCTAAGCCAATGTGCCTTTCTTTGGCGTTTTGGGATGGAACCAAGAAACCAAGTCTGAGGCATCACCGTTCAGCTTTTGTCGACAAGAAACTTCAATATCACTCAGAATCGGACCGCCCAATGGTTAGATGTGAACTTTCGAGGCCTTGGACCCCGTTCTGAGTCCATACGTTCCTTTCTAGGCCATTGTGCCTTTTGTCGGCGTTTTAGGACGGAACCAAGAAACCGAGTCTAGGCCAACACCTTTCCCTTTTTGTGGGCTTGAAATTTTGATATCACTTAGAATCGGACCGCTCAGTGGTTAGATGTGAACTTTCGAGGTCTCCGACCCCATTCTAAGTCCGGTCGTTCCTTTCTAGGCCATTGTGCCTTTCTTTGGCGTTTTGGGACGGAACCAAGAAACCGAGTCTGGGCATCACCGTTCGGCTTTTGTGGGCAAGAAACTTCGAGATCACTCAGAATCAGACTGCCCAGTGGTTAGATGTGAACTTTCGAGGCCTCCGACCCCGTTCTGAGTATGGTCGTTCCTTTTTAGGCCATTGTGACTTTCTTTGACATTTTGGGACGGAACCAAGAAACCGAGTCTGGCGCATCACCGTTCACCTTTTGTGGGCAAGAAACTTCGAGATCACTCAGAATCGGACCGCCCAGTGGCTAGATGTGAACTTTCAAGGACTCCGACCCCTGTCTGAGTCCGGTCGTTCCTTTTTAAGCCATTGTGCCTTTCTTTGGCGTTTTGGGACGGAATCAAGAAACCGAGTTTGGGGCATCACCGTTCGGCTTTTGTGGGCAAGAAACTTCGAGATCACTCAAAATTCGACCACCCAGTGGTTAAATGTGAACTTTCGAGGTCTTCGACCCCGTTCTGAGTCTGGTCGTTCCTTTCTAGGCCATTGTGCCTTTCTTTGGCGTTTTGTGACGAAACAAAGAAACCGAGTCAGGGGCATCACCGTTCGGCTTTTGTGGGCAAGAAACTTCGAGATCACTCATAATCTGACCGCCCAGTGGTTAGATGTGAACTTTCGAGGCCTCCGACCCCGTTCTGAGTCCGGTCGTTGCATTCTAGGCCACTGTGCCTTTCTTGGTCGTTTTGCGACGTAAACAAGAAACCGGGTATGGGGCATCACCGTTCGGGTTTTGTGGGCAAGAAACTTCGAGATCACTCAGAATCGGACCGCCCAGTGGTTAGATGTGAACTTTCGAGGCCTCCGACCCCGTTCTAAGGTTGGTCGTTCCTTTCTAGGCCATTGTGCCTTTCTTGGTTGTTTTGCGACGGAACAAAAGAAATCGGGTATGGGGCATCACCGTTCGGCTTTTGTGGGCAAGAAACTTCGAGATCACTCAAAATCAGACCGCCCAGTGGTTAGATGTGAACTTTTGAGGCCTCCGACCCCGTTCTGAGTTTGGTCGTTGCTTTCTAGGCCATTGTGCCTTTCTTGGGAGTTTTGCGCCGGAACAAAGAAACCGGGTATGGGGCATCACCGTTCAGCTTTTGAGGGCAAGAAACTTCGAGATCACTCAGAATCGAACTGCCCAGTGGTTAGATGTGAACTTTCGAGTCCTCCGACCTCGTTCTGAGTCCGGTCAATCCTTTCTAGGCCCTTGTGCCTTTCTTCGGCGTTTTGGGACGAAACCAAGAAACCGAGTCTAGGGCATCACCGTTCGACTTTTGTGGGAAAGAAACTTTGAGATCATTCAGAATAGGACCGCCACGTGGTTAGATATGAACTTTCGAGGCCTTCGACCCCGTTCTGAGTCTGGTCGTTCCTTTCTAGGTCGTTGTGCCTTTCTTCGGCGTTTTGGGACGAAACCAAGAAACCGAGTTTGGGGCATCACCGTTCGGCTTTTGTGGGAAAGAAACTTCGAGATCACTCATAATCGGACCGCCCAGTCGTTAGATGTGAACTTTCGAGTCCTCCGACCCTGTTTTGAGTCTGGTCGTTCCTTTCTAGGCCATTGTGCCTTTCTTGGGAGTTTTGCGACGGAACAAAGAAACCGGGTATGGGGCATCATCGTTCGGCTTTTGTGGGCAAGAAACTTCGAGATCACTCAGAATCGGATCGCCCAGTGGTTAGATGTGAACTTTCGAGGCCTCCGACCCCGTTCTGAGTCCGATCGTTCCTTTCTAGGCCCCTGTGTCTTTCTAAGCCCTTATGCCTTTCTTCAGCGTTTTGGGACGGAACCAAGAAACCGAGTTTGGGAATCTCCGTTCGGCTTTTGTTTGCAAGAAACTTCGAGATCACTCAGAATCAGACCGTCCACTAGTTAGATGTGAACTTCTGAGGCCTTCGACCCCGTTCTGAATCTGCTCGTTCCTTTCTAGGCCACTGTGCCTTTCTTCGGCGTTTTGGGACCGAACCAAGAAACCGAGTCGGGGGCATCACCGTTCGGCTTTTGTGGGAAAGAAACTTCGAGATCACTCAGAATCAGACTGCCACGTGGTTAAATGTGAACTTTTGAGGCCTCCGATCCCGTTATGAGTCCGGTCGTTCCTTTCAAGGCCGTTGTGCCTTTCTTCCGCGTTTTGGGACGGAACAAAGAAACTGAATATGGGGCATCACCGTTCGTCTTTTGTGGGCAAGAAACTTTGAGATCACTCATAATCGGACCATCCAGTGGTTAGATGTGAACTTTCGAAGCCTCCGACCCCATTCTGAGTCCGGTCGTTGCTTTGTAGGCCATTGTGTCTTTCTTGGGCGTTTAACGACAGAACCAAGAAACCGGGTATGGGCATCACCGTTCGGCTGTTGTGGGTAAGAAACTTCGAGATCACTCAGAATTAGACCGCTCAGTGGTTAGATGTGAACTTTTGAGGCCTCCGACCCTGTTCTGAGTCCGGTCGTTCCTTTCTAGGCCATTGTGCCTTTCTTGGGAGTTTTGCGACAGAACAAAGAAACCGGGTATGGGGCATCACCGTTTGGCTTTTGTGGGCAAGAAACTTCAAGATCACTCATAATCAAACAGCCCAGTGATTAGATGATAACTTTCGGGGCCTCCGACCCCGTTCTGAGTCTGGTCGTTCTCTTCTAGGAAATTGTGCTTTTCTTCGGCGTTTTGGGACAGAACCAAGAAACCGAGTCTGGGCATCACCGTTCGGCTTTTGTGGGCAAAAAACTTCGAGATCACTCAAAATTGGACCACCCAGTGGTTAGATGTGAACTTTCGAGGTCTTTGACCCCGTTCTGAGTCTGGTCGTTCCTTTCTAGGCCATTGTGCCTTTCTTCGGCGTTTTGTGACGAAACAAAGAAACCGAGTCAGGGGCATCTTCGTTCGGTTTTTGTGGGCAAGAAACTTCGAGATCACTCATAATCTGACCGCCCAGTGGTTAGATGTGAACTTTCGAGGCCTCCGACCCCATTCTGAGTCCGGTCGTTGCATTCTAGGCCACTGTGCCTTTCTTGGTCGTTTTGTTCAATAAAGTTGGTATTGAGAAATTAAATATTATAATCTTAAATCCAATAAATCAAGTTTCAAGGATATTTTTGAATAAACTTGAACTTTATGTGTAAACATAAACGTGGATCAAGTTCGAGTATATAACCTAAATAGTCTATAGTATATGAAATAAAGGTTGGGCGCCTTATTTAGAGAAACTATGGATGCGGCCCACTTTGTAGTACAAATGAGGTGATTCTAATCGTTCATGTAGAGACATCCTATGTAAAATGTTTACATAAGACTGAACCATGAATTAGTCTTTTTTACGTTATAAACACCGTTTACTGTTTAAAACTGACTATCTCAATTGTTGATGACCTAGGTAACTTAGTCTTAATCTTGAGTTAACTATGAACTCTTGTTCGCACGAGATTATCCTTAGATCTGCATAGGTGAGGGCAGCTCTTCATCGTTGGCCCAATAAGCCTCGCATTTCAAGGGTAAGATTGGGTGGATAGCTGGGAAACATAGGGTAACATGGAGATGGAATTCACTCCTACCCGCTTTAGGGTTAGTAGATAGGTTGTTCTCTTAAGCACTGAATCCAAGTCTTGAACAAGGGGCCCCACCCTCTCATTGGCCCAGAGAGGGATTAAGTTTATAGGTTGAAGCTTAAACCAATTGTTCAATAGTGGATTAGTGGGACTTAAGGAGCAAGATGTAATCTTGGGGGTAAAACGGTATTTTGACCCAGCCAAGGTTAGGAGCAACTTGTGAAGGATTAACTTACTGATTATGGTTTTATCAAATGGACACAAATATATCTATAGTTAGGGGAGTGCAACTACGGGACTTTAGTGGAATGACCCGTTAGTTAACGAATATTGATTAACTCGGTTTAAAAGAGTTTAGCTAGTTAATCTTGAATCGTTGGAGCCCATGATCTATAGGTCCATTAGGTTCCTCTGCTAGCTCATATGGATTAAACTTAGAACATGGTGATGAAATAAGTCGAATTGTTTGCATTGGGAGAAGAAAGGGAAACCGATAAATATAGTGATATAGTCGCCGGTCTTCTAATTAGAAATAGAGCTTTATGTTTTACATACTATAAGTATGAATGCGGATTCATACTAAGAAGCTCAGAATTGATGGAATTGGTCAAAAATAGTAAAAAGTCAAAATTTTGACTTTTGACTTTGAAAAGTCAAACTTTGACCGCCCTTATATTCAAATGTGATTTGAATTTTGGAAAAATGAATGCGGATTCATGCTCGGGAGGTTGGAATTAGTCAAGACGGACAAAATGGTAAAAAGTCAAAATATTGACTTTTGACTAAGAAAAGTCAAAGTTTGACTTTTGACTAGAAATATCTAATGACCATTTTACCCTTGGACTAAGTTAGTGGGAAAATCCAACATTTTGTTCTAATTATTGTAATTAGCCTTGTTAATGGCTTATTTTTATTGTTGCAAAGTGTTTGTAATTTTTTTAAAACAAAAAAAAAAGTCATTAGAGTTGAAGTTAGGCTGTAATTGGTTCAACCGGGTGAGAGAAGTGAAAAAAAATGAAGAAAAGAAGGTCACAGACCCGAAAACCCGGCCTTGACCCGCTTCGCGACCCGCCTGCGCCCGTGCGCCCGCCTGCGCCTAACCTGTGTGCGCCTGGGCCTGTTTAGTTAATTGACCCGGTTCAAGCCAATAAATTTGGTTTTTGGGCCGGTTCGAAGTTTTTGGGAGTGGTTCTGTACTACACCAAATTAATTATGTAATAATTTAGTACTTAGCTTAATTTAGGAGCCAAAAATCAGTCCATTTTAGGGTGTTTTTTTTATTTATGCATGTGATGTATGATTAAATTACTTTAAATTTGTATGTGCATTTTGAATGTCATATAGATTTAAAATCCAACCATAGGTTAACATGTTCATGCATTAAAATGTATGATATAAAGGTTATATTGTATTGTATGCATGTTAATTGATTAATATGGAAATTAATTAATATGATTAATTAATTATTTAATTAATTAAGTTATTCTTGATTAAATATGATTTAATCAAATTAATTAATTATTGTTTGATTTAATTAATTAATTAAATATGATTTAATTAAAGTTAAATAAATTAAAATCCATATTAATTGATTGTTTTTATAAGGTTATATATTGATAAAATGATTGATTAAGTCTAAAATTAATTAATTATTGTGTTTACAAAAGGCTCACCTGGTTCAATCTTATCAACAAGTCAGATAAGATGACTAAGGCTGGAGGTTCTTAAGTTGACGGTTTACGGAACACCTCCTACCTGGAGATCGTAATCAGTTCTTGAGCCTAGTTAACCTAGTTTTATGAGCATTCGTGAGAGGTGTGAGGTAATAAAAATGGTTTATCACCTAGACATCATAGGTTAAAATCCTGTATAATGGTTATACTTGGACGTTTTATCTAGACTTAAAGATTTGTTTAAGTTAGCCTAAATATAAATCTTGAAGCTTGGATTACCCTATTTTTTTTCTTCTTTAGAACACTTCAACTAGAGAAAAATTAATGTATTTTAGCTCTAGTGTCCCTAAGAGTTCACACTATGAGGTCCATGCAGGGCTTTGTGCTGTGCATAGGAGCGGACTCCCTTCAGAGAGTGTTTGCATGGATCAAAATCAAGGTGAATAGGGGAAGTAGTTCATAGTAAGTGGGTGAGGGATTTGTGGCAGCACATCCCACGGTCTCTTCCATTAGGTCGCACCGTGAGATTTCTATAATATGCCTCTACTTGTCTGCCCTGGAGCGACGTTCCCTTCGGAGGGTTGTATTATAGGATTCGGAACACCGCGAACTCCAAATCTGGATAGGTTTTCTTAGATTAGTTTTATAAATGATTCTAATCTATGAAATCTGAAAATGGTGGGTAACACTTACAAGAATTACTAAGTTGTTAGATATATTCTTGACTAAAGTAGCGATAACTAAGTGCTATAAAGAATAAGCAGTTATTCTAGAGATAGCATCTAGTTAAGATTGTCTTGGTTCAAAGGGAGGAATAATCAACTACCCTTCGGAGAAGGTTGTTTTAAACCTTTGAAATATTGTTGCAAAATACAAATAATGAAAGGGTACATTATTAGTAATTGCTAAATTAGATTGGATATTTTTTATGATTATAGTTTTTTCCTAAAAAGAATATGTTTGTTTTTCAGCATGAATAGCTCAATAGTTCAACTTTTAGCTTTCGAAAAACTTAATGGCGATAATTATGCGGCTTGGAAATCAAATCTTAACACAATACTAGTGGTTGACGATTTAAGATTTGTCTTAACTGAGGAATGTCCTCAAAACCCTGACTCTAATGCTAACCAAACTAGTCGGGATGCATATGATCGATGGATAAAAGCTAATGAAAAAGCCCGTGTCTACATTCTTGCCAGCATGTCTGATGTATTGGCAAAGAAACATGAATCCTTAGCCACGACTAAAGAGATTATGGATTCATTAAAGGGAATGTTTGGCGCAATCAGAATGGTCCTTAAGACACGAGGCAGTCAAATACATTTACACTAAGCGTGTGAAGGAAGGGACCTCTGTTAGAGAACATGTTCTGGACATGATGATGCACTTCAACATCGCTGAAGTGAATGGTGGTCCCATCGAAGAGGTTAATCAAGTTAATTTTATCTTAGAGTCTCTTCCGAAGAGCTTCATTCCATTCCAAACGAATGCGTCTCTTGAACAAGATAGAATTTAACTTGACAACCCTTTTGAATGAACTCCAGCCGATTCCAAAACCTTACTATGGGTAAAGGAAAACAAGTGGAAGCAAATGTTGCTACCACAAAAAGAAAATTTATAAGAGGATCGTCCTCTAAAACCAAAGATGGACCCTCAAAACCTAATGCTCAAATAAAAAAGAAGGGAAAGGGAAAGACTCCCAAACAGAACAAGGGTAAGAAGGGTGCAGAAAAAGGTAAGTGTTACCATTGTGGCCAAAACGGACACTCGTTAGGAACATGCCCAAAATACCTTGCAGAAAAAAAGGCAGAGAAGGAAACACAAGGTAAATATGATTTAAAGTTGTTTTTTAGAGATAGATATGTCATACTTAAGAATGTCTTATATGTACCTCAAATGAAAAGAAATTTAATATCTATCTCTTGTATTTTGGAACAAATGTATAGAATATCTTTTGAAATTAATGAAGCGTTCGTTTTCTATAAAAGGTATTCTAGTTTGTTCTGCCATACTTGAAGACAACTTATATAAGTTAAGACCAACCAGAGCAAATTTTGTCTTAAATACTGAAATATTCAGAACAGCTGAAACTCAGAATAAAAGACAAAAAGTTTCTTCTAATGCCTATTTATGGCACTTAAGACATGGTCACATAAATCTCAATAGGATTGGGAGATTGGTTAAAAGTGGGCTTCTAAGTCAGTTAGAAGATAACTCTTTACCTCCTTGTGAATCTTGTCTTGAAGGAAAAATGACCAAGAGATCTTTTACTGGAAAAGGTCTTAGAGCCAAAGGACCCTTAGAGCTCGTACATTCGGACCTTTGTGGACCACTGAATGTCAAAGCTCGAGGTGGATATGAATATTTCATTAGCTTCATTGATGATTATTCAAGGTATGGTCATATTTACCTAATACATCATAAGTCTAATAGTCTTGAAATGTTCAAGGAATATAAGGCTGAAGTAGAAAACGAATTTGGTAAAACAATAAAAATACTTCGATCAGATCGATGTGGAGAGTATATGGACTTACGATTCCAAGATTATTTAATAGAAAATGGAATCCAGTCACAACTCTCTGCACCTAGTACGCCTCAACAGAACGGTGTATCAAAAAGAAGAAACCGGACCTTGTTAGACATGGTTCGCTCTATGATGAGTTTTTCTCAGATGCCAGATTCTTTTTGGGGATATGCTTTAGAAACAGCTGCTTATATTTTGAATAATGTTCTCTCTAAAAGTGTTTCAGAAACACCTTATGAGCTATGGAAAGGGCGTAAAGGAAGTTTACGTTATTTTAGAATTTGGGGTTGTCCAGCACACGTGTTGGTACAAAATCCTAAGAAATTGGAACATCGTTCAAAATTATGCTTTTTCATAGGTTATCCAAAAGAATCAAGAGGTGGTTTGTTTTATGATCCTCAAGAAAATAAAATATTTGTGTCAAAAAAATGCCACATTCTTAGAGGAAGACCACATCAGGGATCATCAACCTCGTAGTAAACTAGTATTAAAAGAAATTTCCAAAAGTGCTATAGATAAACCTAGTTCATCCACTAAAGTAGTTGATAAGACTAGGAAATCTGGTCAATCACATCCTTCTCAACAGTTGAGAGAGCCTCGACGTAGTGGGAGGGTTGTTCATCAGCCTGATCCTATTTGGGTTTAATTGAAACTCAAGTCGTCATACCTGACGATGGCATAGAGGATCCATTAACCTATAAACAGGCAATGAAAGATGTAGATCGTGACCAATGGATCAAAGCCATGGACCTCGAAATGGAGTCTATGTACTTTAATTATGTCCGGACTCTAGTAGATCAACCAAATGACGTAAAACCTATTGGTTGTAAATGGATCTACAAGAGAAAACGAGACCAAACCGGTAAAGTACAGACTTTTAAGGCTCGACTTGTGGCAAAGGGTTATACCCAGAGAGAGGGAGTAGACTATGAGGAAACTTTCTCTCCCGTTGCCATGCTAAAGTCAATTAGAATACTCTTATCCATCGCCACTTTTTATGATTATGAAATTTGGCATATGGATGTCAAGACAGCTTTTTGAACGGTAATCTTGAAGAGAGTATCTATATGTCTCAACCAGAGGGGTTTATAGAACAAGATCAAGAACAAATGGCTAGCTATGCAATTTCAAATGAAAGATCTGGGAGATGCACAATACGTTCTCGGAATCCAAATTATTCGAAACCGTAAGAACAAAACACTAGCCATGTCTCAAGCATCTTACATAGACAAAATGTTGTCTAGATATAAAATGCCAGAATTCTAAAAAGGTCTGCTGCCGTACAGATATGGAATTCATTTGTCAAAGGAACAATGTTCTAAGACACCTCAAGAAGTTGAGGATATGAGAAATATTCCCTATGCTTCCGCTGTTGGAAGTTTAATGTATGCAATGTTATGTACTAGACCTGACATTTGCTATTTAGTAGGGATGGTCAGTAGGTATCAATCCAATCCTGGACGTGATCACTGGACAGCCGTTAAAAACATTCTAAAATATCTTCGAAGAACAAAAGACTACATGCTCATGTATGGTACAAAGGATCTGATCCTTACTGGATACACTAATTCAGATTTCCAAACTGATAAAGATGCTAGAAAGTCTACATCAGGATCAGTATTTACTCTAAATGGAGGAGCAGTAGTTTGGAGAAGCATAAAGCAAACTTGTATAGCTGATTCCACAATGGAAGCTGAATACGTAGCGGCTTGTGAAGCAGCAAAAGAAGTAGTATGGCTAAGAAAATTCTTGACAGAATTGGAAGTCGTTCCAAATATGCATCTACCAATCACTTTATACTGTGACAACAGTGGTGCAGTTGCAAATTCAAGAGAACCTAGAAGCCATAAAAGAGGAAAGCATATTGAACGCAAGTACCATCTTATCAGGGAAATTGTACATCGTGGTGACGTTGTAGTAACCCAGATTTCTTCTCAGCCAAACATTGCTGATCCTTTTACAAAAGCCCTCACGGCTAAAGTGTTTGAGGGTCACCTACACAGTTTAGGTCTACGATGTTTGTAAGCTAGGACAAGTGGGAGACTTATTGGCCATGTGCCCTAGTTTCTCTCATACCACTAGGAGTTTTAGTCCAAGTGGGAGTTTGTTGGAATTTTTTGTCCTAAAACTCGTAGTTTGTAATCATATTCTGTTTCAATAAAGTTATTATTGAGAAATTAAATATTATAATCCTAAATCCAATAAATCAAGTTCCAAGGCTATTTTTTGAATAAACTTGAACTTTATGTGTAAACATAAAAGTGGATCAAGTTCGAGTATATATAGCCTAAATAGTCTATAGTATATGAATAAAGGTTGGGTGCCTTCTTTAGAGAAACTATGGGTGCGGCCCACTTTGTAGTACAAACGAGGTGATCCTAATCGTTCATGTAGAGACATGAAAGTGGGGGCATCCAATGTAAACTGTTTACATAAGACTGAACCATGAATTAGTCTTTTTTAGGGGCATCACCGTTCGGCTTTTGTGGCCAAGAAACTTCGAGATCACTCAGAATCGGACTGCCTAGTGGTTAGATGTGAACTCTCGGGGCCTCCGACCCCGTTCTTAGTCCGGTCGTTCCTTTCTAGGCCCTTGTGCCTTTCTTCGGCGTTTTGGGACGGAACCAAGAAATCGAGTATGGGGCATCACCGTTTGGCTTTTGTAGGCAAGAAACTTCGAGATCACTCAGAATCGAACCGTCCAGTGGTTAGATGTGAACTTTCGGGGCCTCCGACCCCGTTCTGAGTCCGGTCGTTCCTTTCTAGGCCATTGTGCCTTTCTTCGGCGTTTTGGGACGAAACCAAGAAACCGAGTATGGGGCATCACCGTTTGGCTATTGTGGGCAAGAAAGTTCGAGATCATTCAGAATCGGACCGCCCAGTGGTTAGATGTGAACTTTTGAGGCGTCTAACCCCGTTCTGAGTCCGGTCGTTCCTTTCTAGACCATTGTGCCTTTCTTCGGCGATTTGGGACGGAACCTAGAAACCGAGTATGGGGCATCACCGTTCGGGTTTTGTGGGCAAGAAACTTCGAGATCACTCAGAATCGAACCGCCCAGTGGTTAGATGTGAACTTTGGAGGCCTCCGACTCCGTTCTGAGCCTGGTAGTTCCTTTCTAGGCCATTGTGCCTTTCTTCGCCGTTTTGGTACGGAACCAAGAAACCGCGTCTGGGGCATCACCGTTCGGCTTTTGTGGGCAAGAAACTTTGAGATCACTCATAATCGGACCGCCCAGTGGTTAGATGTGAACTTTCGAGGCCTCCGACCCCGTTCTGAATCTGGTAGTTCCTTTCTAAGCCATTGTGCCTTTCTTCAGCGTTTTGGTACGGAACCAAGAAACCGCGTCTGAGCATCACCGTTCAACTTTTGTAGGAAACAAACTTTGAGATCACTCCGAATTGGACCGCCCAATGGTTTGATGTGAACTTTCGGGGCCTCCGACCCCGTTCTGAGCCTGGTCGTTCCTTTTTAGGCCATTGTGCCTTTCTTCGGCGTTTTGGGACTGAACAAAGAAACCTAGTATGGGGCATCACCGTTCGGCTTTTGTGGGGAAGAAACTTCGAGATCACTCAGAATCGGACCGCCCAGTGGTTAGATGTGAACTCTCGAGTCCTCCGACGCTGTTCTTAGTCCGGTCGTTCCTTTCTAGGTAATTGTGCTTTTCTCCAGCGTTTTGGGACGGAACCAAGAAACCGAGTGTGGGGCATCACCGTTCGGGTTTTGTGGGCAAGAAAGTTCGAGATCACTCAGAATCGGACCGCCCAGTGGTTAGATGTGAACTTTGGAAGCCTCGACTCGATTCTGAGTCTGGTAGTTCTTTTCTAGGCCATTGTGCCTTTCTTCGGCGTTTTGGTACGGAACCAAGAAACCGCGTCTGGGGCATCACCGTTCGGCTTTTGTGGGTAAGAAACTTCGAGATCACTCAGAATCGGACCGCCCAGTGGTTAGATGTGAATTTTCAGGGCATCCGATCTCGTTCTGAGCCCGGTATTTCTTTTTTAGGCCATTGTGCCTTTATTCGGCGTTTTGGGACGGAACAAAGAAACCGAGTATGCGGCATCACCGTTCGACGTTTGTGGGGAAGAAACTTCGAGATCACTCAGAGCGGACCGCCCAGTGGTTAGATGTGAACTCTCGGGGCCTCCGACCCCGTTCTTAGTCTGGTCGTTCCTTTCTAGGCCATTGTGCCTTTCTTCGGCGTTTTGGGACGGAACCAAGAAATCGAGTATGGGGCATCACCGTTTGACTTTTGTAGGCAATAAACTTCGAGATCACTCGGAATCGGACCGTCTAGTGGTTAGATGTGAACTTTCGGGGCCTCCGACCCCGTTCTGAGTCCAGTCTATCCTTTCTAGGCGATTGTGCCTTTCTTCGGCGTTTTGGGACGAAACCAAGAAACCGAGTATGCGGCATCACCGTTCGGCTTTTTTGGGCAAGAAACTTCAAGATCACTCAGAATCGAACCGTCCAGTGGTTAATTGTGAACTCTCGGGGCCTCCGACCCCGTTATGAGTCCGGTCGTTCCTTTCTAGGCCATTGTGCCTTTCTTCCGCGTTTTGGAACGGAACCAAGAAATCGAGTATGGGGCATCACCGTTCGGCTTTTGTGGGCAAAAAACTTCGAGATCACTCAGAATCGGACCATCCAATGGTTAGATGTGAACTTTCGGGTCGTCCGACCTGTTTTGAGTCCGGTCGTTCCTTTCTAGGCCATTGTGCCTTTCTTCAGCGTTTTGGGAGAAATCAAGAAACCGAGTGTGGGGCATTACCGTTCGGCTTTTGTAGGCAAGAAAGTTCGAGATCACTCAGAATCGGACCGACCAGTGGTTAGATGTGATCTTTCGAGGCCTCCGACCCCATTGAGTCCGGTCGTTCCTTTCTAGGCCATTGTGCCTTTCTTCGGCGTTTTGTACGGAACCAAGGAACCGCGTCTGGGGCATCACCGTTCGGCTTTTGTGGGCAAGAAACTTCGAGATCACTAAGAATCAGACCGCCCAGTGGTTTGATGTGAACTTTTGGGGCCTCCGACCCCGTTCTGAGCCTGGTCGTTCCTTTTTAGGCCATTGTGCCTTTCTTCAGCGTTTTGTGACTGAACAAAGAAACCTACTATGGGGCATCACCGTTCGGCGTTTGTGGGGAAGAAACTTCGAGATCACTCAGAATCGGACCGTCCAGTGGTTAGATGTGAACTCTCGAGGCCTCCGACCCTGTTCTTAGTCCGGTCGTTCCTTTCTAGGCCATTGTGCCTTTCTTCGGCGTTTTGGGACAGAACCAAGAAATCGAGTATGGGGCATCACCGTTCGGCTTTTGTGGGCAAAAAAATTCGAGATCACTCAGAATCGGACCGTCCAGTGGTTAGATGTGAACTTTCGGGTCCTCCGACCCCGTTCTGAGTCTGGTCGTTCCTTTCTAGGCCATTGTGCCTTTCTTCGGCGTTTTGGGACGAAACCAAGAAACCGATTATGGGGCATCACCGTTCGGTTTTTGTGGGCAAGAAACTTCGATATCACTCAGAATTGGACCGCCCAGTGGTTAGATGTGAACGCTCGGGGCCTCCGACCCCGTTCTGAGTCCGGTCGTTTTTTTCAAGGCCATTGTGCCTTTCTTTCGCGTTTTAGGATGAAACCAAGAAAACGAGTATGGGGCATCACCGTTCGGCTTTTGAGGGCAAGAAACATCGAGATCACTCAGAATTGGATCGCCTAGTGGTTAGATGTGAACTTTCAGGGCCTCCGACCCCGTTTTGAGCCCGGTTGTTCCTTTTTAGGCCATTGTGACTTTCTTCAGCGTTTTGGGATGGAACCAAGAAACCGAGTCTGGGGCATCACCGTTCGGCTTTTGTGGGCAAGAAACTTCGATATCACTCAGAATTGGACCGCCCAGTGGTTAGATGTGAACGCTCGGGGCCTCCGACCCCGGTCTGAGTCCGGTCGTTTTTTCAAGGCCATTGTGCCTTTCTTTCGCGTTTTAGGATGAAACCAAGAAAATGAGTATGGGGCATCACCGTTTGGCTTTTGAGGGCAAGAAACATCAAGATCACTCAGAATTGGACCGCCTAGTGGTTAGATGTGAACTTTCAGGGCCTCCGACCCCGTTTTGAGCCCGGTTGTTCCTTTTTAGGCCATTATGACTTTCTTCAGCTTTTTGGGACGGAACCAAGAAACCGAGTATGGGGCATCACCGTTCAGCTTTTGTGGGCAAGAAACTTCGAGATCACTCAGAATCGGACCGCCTAGTGGTTAGATGTGAACTCTTGAGGCCTCCGACCCCGTTCTGAGTCCGGTCGTTGCTTTCTAGGCCATTGTGCCTTTCTTCTGCGTTTTGGGACGAAACCAAGAAACCGAGTATAGGACATCACCGTTCGGATTTTGTGGACAAGAAACTTCGAGATCACTCAGAATTGGACCGCCCAGTAGTTAGATGTGAACTTTTGAGGCCTTCAACCCCGTTCTGAGTCCGATAGTTCCTTTCTAGGCCATTGTGCCTTTCTTCGGCGTTTTGGGACGGAACAAAGAAACCGAGTGTGGGGCATCACCGTTCGGCTTTTGTGGGCAAGAAAATTCGAGATCACTTAGAATCGGACCGCCCAGTGGTTTGATGTGAACTTTTGGGGCCTCCGACCTTGTTCTTAGTCCAGTCGCTCCTTTCAAGGCCATCGTGCCTTTCTTCGACGTTTAGGGACGGAACCAAGAAACCGAGTATGGGCCATCACCGTTCCTCTTTTGTGGGCAAGAAACTTCGAGATCACTCAGAATCGGACCGCCCAATGGTTAGATATAAACTTTCAAGGCCTCTGACCCCGTTCTGAATCCGGTCGTTCCTTTCTTGGCCATTGTGCCATTCTTCGACGTTTTGGGACGGAACCAAGAAACCGAGTATGGGGCATCACTGTTCGGCTTTTATGGGCAAGAAACTTCGAGATCACTCAGAATCGGACCGCCCAGTGGTTAGATGTGAACTTTCGAGGCCTCCGACCCCGTTCTATGTATTGTCGTTCCTTTCTAGGCCATTGCGCCTTTCTTTAGGGTTTTGAGGCGGAACCGAGAAACAGAGTCTAGGCATCACCGTTCGGCTTTCGTGGGCAAGAAACTTCGAGATCACTCAGAATTGGACCATCCAATAGCTAGATGTGAACTTTGGAGGCCTCCGTCCCCGTTCTAAGTCCGGCCGTTCCTTTCTAGGCCATTGTGCCTTTCTTTAGCGTTTTGGGACGGAACCGAGAAACCGAGTCTGGGTCATCACCTTTCGGCTCTCTTGGGCAAGAAACTTTGAGAACACTCAGAATCGGACCACTCAGTAGCTAGATGTGAACTTTCGAGGCCTCCGACCCCGTTCTAAGTCTGGTCGTTCATTTCTAGGCAATTGTGCCTTTCTTTGGTGTTTTGGGACGGAACCGAGAAGCCGAGTCTAAGGCATCACTGTTCGGCTTTCGTAGGAAAGAAACTTCGAGATCACCCAGAATCGGACCACCCAGTAGCTAGATGTGAACTATCGAGGCCTCCGACCCTATTCTAAGTCGGGTCGTTCCTTTCTAGGCCATTGTGCCTCTCTTTAGGCGTTTTAGGACGGAACCAAGAAACCGAGTCTGGGGCATCACCGTTTGGCTTTTGTGGCCAAGAAACTTTGAGACCACTCATAATCGGATCACCCAGTAGCTAGACGTGAACTTTCGAGGCCTCTGACCCCGTTCTAAGTTCGGTCGTTCCTTTCTAAACCATTGTGCCTCTTTTTTGGCGTTTTGGGACGGAACCAAGAACCCGAGTCTGGGCATCACCGTTTGGCTTTTGTGGGCAAAAACCTTCGAGACCACTCAGAATCGGACCACCGAGTAGCTAGACGTGAACTTTCGAGGCCTCCGACCCCGTTCTGAGTTCGGTCGTTCCTTTCTAGGACATTGTGCCCTTCTTTCGACGTTTTTGGACGAAACCAAGAAACTGAGTCTGGGCATCACCGTTCGGTTTTTGTGGGAAAGAAACTTTGACACCACTCAGAATCGGACCATCCAGTAGCTAGACGTGAACTTTCGAGGCCTCCGACCCAGTTCTAAGTCCGGTCGTTCCTTCCTAGGCCATTGTGCCTTTCTTTCGGCGTTTTGGGACGGAACCAAGAAACCTAGTCTTGGGCATCACCGTTAAGCTTTTGTGGTAAAAGAAACTTCGAGACCACTCAGAATCGGACCACCCAATAGCTAGACGTAAACTTTCGAGCACTCCGACCCCATTCAAAGTCCGGTCGTTCCTTTCTAGGCCATTGTGTCCTCTCTTTCGCCGTTTTGGCAAGGAACCAAGAAACCGAGTTTGGGCATCACCGTTTGGCTTTTGTGGGCAAGAAAACTTCGAGACCACTCAAAATCGGACAACCTAGTAGCTAGACGTGAACTTTCGAGGCCTTCGACTCCGTTCTAAGTTTGGTCGTTCCTTTCTAAACCATTGTGCTTCTCTTTCGGCGTTTTGGGACGGAACCAAGAACCGAGTCTGGAACATCACCGTCCGACTTTTGTGGACAAAAAACATCGAGACCAATCAGAATCGGATCACCGAGTAGCTAGACGTGAACTTTCGAGGCCTCCGAACCCGTTCTAAGTTCGGTCGTTCCTTTCTAGGCCATTGTGCCACTCTTTCGGCGTTTTTGGACGGAACCAAGAAACCGAGTTTCGGGCATCACCGTTCGGCTTTTGTGGGCAAGAAACTTTGAGACCACTTAGAATCGGACCACCCAGTAGCTAGACGTGAACTTTCGAGGCCTCCGACCCCGTTCTAATTCTGGTCGTTCCTTTCTAGGCCATTGTTCCTCTCTTTCGCCGTTTTGGCAAGGAACCAAGAAACCGAGTCTGGGCATCACCTTTTGGCTTTTGTGGGCAAGAAACTTCGAGACCACTCAGAATCGAACCACCCAGTAGCTAGACGTGAACTTTCAAGGCCTTCGACTCCGTTCTAAGTTTGGTTGTTCCTTTCTAAACCATTGTGCCTCTCTTTCGGCGTTTTGGGACGGAACCAACAACCGAGTCTGGAACATCACCGTCCGGCTTTTATGGGCAAAAAACATCGAGACCAATCAGAATCGGACCACCGAGTAGCTAGACGTGAACTTTCGATGCCTCCGACCCCGTTCTAAGTTCGGTCGTTCCTTTCTGGGCCATTGTGCCTCTCTTTCGGCGTTTTTTGACGGAACCAAGAAACCAAGTCTAGGGCATCACCGTTCGGCTTTTGTGGGCAAGAAACTTCGAGACCACTTAGAATCAGATCACCCAGTTTGTAGACGTGAACTTTCGAGGCCTCCGACCCCGTTCTAAGTCCGGTCGTTCCTTTCTAGGCCATTGTGCCTTTTTTCGCGTTTTGGGACGGAACCAAGAAACTGAGTCTGGGGCATCACCGTTCGGCTTTTGTGGGCAAGAAACGTGGAGACCACTCAGAATTGGACCACCCAGTAACTAGACGTGAACTTTCGAGGCCGCCGACCCCGTTCTAAGTCCGGTCGTTCCTTTCTAAGCCATTGTGCCTTTCTTTCGACGTTTTCGGACGGAACCAAGAAACCGAGTTTGGGGCATCACCGTTCGGCTTTTGTGGGTAAGAAACTTCGAGACCACTCATAATCGGACCACCCAGTAGCCAGACGTGAACTTTCGAGGCCTCCGACCCCGTTCTAAGTCCGGTCGTTCCTTTCTAGGCCATTGTGCCTTTCTTTCGGCGTTTTGGGACGAGACCAAGAAACCGAGTCTGGGCATCACCGTTCGGCTTTTGTGGGCAAGAAACATCGAGACCACTAAGAATCGGACCACCCAGTAGCTAGACGTGAACTTTCGAGGCCTCCGACCCCGTTTACATCCGGTCGTTCCTTTCTAGGCCATAGTGCCTTTTTTTCAGTGTTTTGGGACGGAACCAAGAAACCAAGTCTGGGCATCACCGTTTGGCTTTTGTGGGCAAGAAACTTCGAGACCACCTAGTAGCTAGATGTGAACTTTCGAGGCCTCCGACCCCGTTCTAAGTCCGGTCGTTCCTTTCTAGGCCATTGTGCCTTTCTTTCGACGTTTGATGACGGAACCAAGAAACCGAGTCTGGGGCATCACCGTTAAGCTTTTGTGGGCAAGAAACTTCGAGACCACCGAGTAGCTATACGTAAACTTTCGAGGCCTCCGACCCCGTTTTCAGTCCGGTCGTTCCTTTCTAGGCCATTGTGTCTTTTTTTCGGTGTTTTGGGACGAAACCAAGAAACCGAGTCTGGGCATCACCGTTCAGCTTTGGTGGGCAAGAAACTTCGAGACCACCAAGTAGCTAGACGTGAACTTTCGAGGCCACTCAGAATCGGCCCACCCAGTAGCTAGACGTAAACTTTCGAGGCCTCCGACCCTGTTCTAAATCCGACCGTTCCTTTCCAAGCCATTGTGCCTTTCTTTCAGCGTTTTGGTACGGAACCAACAAACTGAGTCTGGGCATCACCGTTCGGCTTTTGTGGGCAAGAAACTTCGAGACCACTCAGAACCGAACCACCCAGTAGCCAGACGTGAACTTTCGAGGCCTCCGACCCCATTCTGAGTCTGATCGTTCCTTTCTAGGCCTATGTGCCTTCTTTCGGCGTTTTGGGACGGAACCGAGAAACCGAGACTCGGACATCACCGTTCGACTTTTGTGGGCAAGAAACTTTGAGACCACTCAAAATCGAACCACCTAGTAGCTAGACGTGAACTTTCGAGGCTTCCGACCCCGTTCTAAGTCCGGTCGTTCATTTCTAGTCCATTGTGCCTTTCTTTCGGAGTTTTGGGACGGAACCAAGAAACCGAGTCGGGGCATCACCGCTCGGCTTTTGTGGGCAAGAAACTTTGAGAACACTCAGAATCGGACCACCCAGAAGCCAGACGTGAAATTTCGAGGCCTCCGACCCCGTTCTAAGTCCGGTCGTTCCTATCTAGGCCATTGTGCCTTTCTTTCGGTGTTTTGGGACGGAACCAAGAAACTGAGTCTGGGGCATCACCGTTCGGCTTTCGTGGGCAAGAAACTTCGAGGCCACTCAGAATCGGACCACCCAGTAGCCAGACGTGAACTTTCGAGGCCTCTGACCCCGTTCTAAGTCCGGTCGTACCTTTCTAGGCCATTGTGCCTTTCTTTCGGCGTTTTGGGACGGAACAAAGAAACCGAGTCTGGGGCATCACCGTTCGGCTTTTGTGGGCAAGAAACATTGAGACCACTCAGAATCGGACCACCCAGTAGCCATACGTGAACTTTCGGGGCCTCCGACCCCGTTCTAAGTCCGGTCGGTCGTTCCTTTCAAGGCCATTGTGCCTTTCTTTCGACGTTTTGGGAAGGAACCAAGAAACCGAGTTTGGGGCATCACCGTTCGGCTTTTGTGGGCAAGAAACTTCGAGACCACCCAGTACCTAGACGTGAACTTTCGAGGCCTCTGACCACGTTCTAAGTCCGGTCGTTCCTTTCTAGGCCATTGTGCCTTACTTTCGGCGTTTTGGGACGGAACAAGAAACCGAGTTGGGGCATCACCGTTCGGCTTTTGTGGGTAAGAAACTTCGAGACCACTCAGAATCGGACCACCTAGTAGCCAGACGTGAACTTTCGAGGCCTCCGACCCCGTTCTAAGTTCGATCGTTCCTTTCTAGGCCATTGTGCCTTTCTTTCGGCGTTTTGGGACGGAACCAAGAAACCGAGTCTGGGGCATCACCGTTCGGCTTTTGTGGGCAAGAAACTTCGAGACCACTCAGAATCGGACCACCCAATAGCCAGACGTGAACTTTCGAGGCCTTCGACCCTGTTCTAAGTCCGGTCGTTCCTTTCTAGGGCATTGTGCCTTTCTTTCGGCGCTTTAGGACGGAACCAAGAAACCGAGTCTGGCCATCACCGTTCGGCTTTTGTGGGCAAGAAACTTCGAGACCGCTATGAATCGGACCACCCAGTAGCCAGACGTGAACTTTCGAGGCCTCCGACCCCGTTCTAAGTCCGGTCGTTCCTTTCTAGGCCATTGTGCCTTTCTTTCGGCGTTTTAGGACGGAACCAAGAAACCGAGTCTAGATATCACCGTTCGGCTTTTGTGGGCAAGAAACTTCGAGACCGCCCAGAATCGGACCACCCAGTAGCCAGACGTGAACTTTCGAGGCCTCCGACCCCGTTCTCAGTCCGATCGTTCCTTTCTAGGCCATTGCGCCTTTCTTTCGGCGTTTTGGGACGGAACCAAGAAACCGAGTCTAGGGCATCACCGTTCGGCTTTTGTGGGCAAGAAACTTCGAGACCACTCAGAAT
The DNA here is from genome assembly GCF_000004075.3 of Cucumis sativus. Taxonomy (NCBI): domain Eukaryota; kingdom Viridiplantae; phylum Streptophyta; class Magnoliopsida; order Cucurbitales; family Cucurbitaceae; genus Cucumis; species Cucumis sativus. The sequence continues at coordinate 16,661,724 of NC_026656.2, read as the reverse complement.
CGGACCACCCAGTAGCCAGACGTGAACTTTCGAGATCTCCGACCCCGTTCTAAGTCTGGTCGTTCAATTCTTGGCCATTGTGCCTTTCTTTCAGCGTTTTGGGACGGAACCAAGAAACCGAGTCTGGGGAATCACCGTTCGGCTTTTGTGGGCAAGAAACTTCGAGACCACTCAGAATCGGACCACCCAGTAGCTAGACGTGAACTTTCGAGGCCTCCGACCCCGTTCTACGTCAGGTCGTTCCTTTCTAGGCCATGTGCCTTTTTCGGCGTTTTGGGACGGAACAAGAAACGAGACTGGGCATCACCATTCGGCTTTTGTGGCAAGAAACTTCGAGACACTCAGAATCGGACCACCCTGTAGCTAGATATGAACTTTCGAGGCCTCCTACCCGTTCTAAGTTCGGTCGTTCCTTCCTAGGCCATTGTGCCTTTCTTTCGGCGTTTTGGGACGAACCAAGAAACCGAGTCTGGGGCATCACGTTCGGCTTTTGTGGGCAAGAAACTTCGAGACCACTCAGAATCGGACCACCCAGTAGCTAGACTGAACTTTCGAGGCTCGACCCCGTTCTAAGTCCGGTCGTTCCTTTCTAGGCCATTGTGCTTTTCTTTCGGCGTTTTGGGACGGAACCAAGAAACCGAGTCTAGGGCATCACCCTTCGACTTTTGTGGGCAAGAAACTTCGAGACCACTAAGAATCGGACCACCCAGTAGCTAGACATGAACTTTCGAGGCCTTCGACCCCGTTCTAAGTCCGGTCGTTCCTTTCTAGGCCATTGTGCCTTTCTTTCGGGGTTTGGGACGGAACCAAGAAACCGAGTCTGGGGCATCACCCTTCGACTTTTGTGGGCAAAAAACTTCGAGACCACTCAGAATCGGACCACACAGTAGCCAGACGTGAACTTTCTAGGATCGCCCCGTTCTAAGTCCGGTCGTTCCTTTAGGCCATTGTGCCTTTCTTTCGGCGTTTTGGACGGAACCAAGAAACCGAGTCTGGGGGCATCACCGTTCGGCTTTTGTGGGCAAGAAACTTCGAGACCACTAAGAATCGGACCACTCAGTAGCTAGACGTGAACTTTCGAGGCCTCCGACCATGTTCTAAGTCTGGTCGTTCCTTTCTAGGCCATTGTGCCTTTCTTTCGGCGTTTTGGGACGGAACCAAGAAACCTAGTCTTGGGCATTATCGTTCGACTTTTGTGGGGAAGAAAGTTCGAGACCACTCAGAATCGGACCACCCAGTAGCTAGACGTGAACTTTCGAGGACGCCGACCCCGCTCTAAGTCCGGTCGTTCCTTTCTAGGCCATTGTGCCTTTCTTTCGGAGTTTTGCGACGGAACTTGAAAGAACTAAGTCATGCACAGCGGAAAAAGAATCGAATTTCTACCCTAATTGCCACAATTAACATGTAATCATAAACTAATCAAATTAGGGTTTTAAGAAATATTACCTTTGAAGCTTTCAAAAGGTTTGATGTCTTCTTACCAATTCTACCGAGACCACCACTAGTACTCAACTGCTATCCTCTAGACAAAGAACCGGGTTGTGGGACCCAATTTTGGTGTAGAAAGTAATGGAGATAAAATGAGATTGGAAGTTTTTTTTTCTTTTTTGAGATGATGAAAATGATAAAAGAGGCAAAAGTCCTTCAACATTTGAAAACACTCTATTTATAGCCTAATTACATGCAAAAATGCATGCAATTCATTGCCAAATCTCAACACCTAATGTTCCACTAACAATTAGTGGAACTTAGTGGGCTAGGTGTCTATATCTCATATAGCCACATATCCCACTAAGAGTTAGTGGGATTATCCAACAAAATGTTGGATTTTCCCACTAACTTAGTCCAAGGGTAAAATGGTCATTAGATATTTCTAGTCAAAAGTCAAACTTTGACTTTTCTAAGTCAAAAGTCAATATTTTGACTTTTTACCATTTTGTCCGTCTTGACTAATTCCAACCTCCCGAGCATGAATCCGCATTCATTTTTCCAAAATTCAAATCACATTTGAATATAAGGCCGGTCAAAGTTTGACTTTTCAAAGTCAAAAGTCAACATTTTGACTTTTTACTATTTTTGACCAATTTCCGAGCTTCTTAGTATGAATCCGCATTCATACTTATAGTATGTAAAACATAAAGCTCTATTTCTAATTAGAAGACCGACGATATATCACTGTATATGTCGGTTTCCTTTCTTCTCCAATTCGAACAATTCGACTTATTTCATCACACTGTTCTAAGTTTAATCCATATGAGCTAGCAGAGGAACCTAATGGACCTATAGATCATGGGCTCCAACGATTCAAGATTAACTAGCTAAACTCTTTTAAACCGAGTTAATCAACATTCGTTAACTAACGGTCATTCCACTAAAGTCCCGTAGTTGCACTCCCCTCACTATAGATATATTTGTGTCCATTTGATAAAACCATAATCAGTAAGTTAATCCTTCACAGGTTGCTCGTAACCTTGGCTGGGTCAAAATACCGTTTTACCCCCAAGATTACATCTTGCTCCTTAAGTCCCACTAATCCACTATTGAACAATTGGTTTAAGGTTCAACCTATAAACTTAATCCCTCTCGGGCCAATGAGAGGGTGGGGCCCCTTGTTCAAGACTTGGATTCAGTGCTTAAGAGAGCAACCTATCTACTAACCCTAAAGCGGGTAGGAGTGAATTCCATCTTGTACCCTATGTTCCCAGCTATCCACCCGATCTTACCCCTGAAATGGGAGGCTTATTGGGCCAACGCTGATGAGCTGCCCTCACCTATGCAGATCTAAGGATAATCTCGTGTGAACAGGAGTTCATAGTTAACTCAGGATTAAGACTAAGTTACCTAGGTCATCAATAATTGAGATAGTCAGTTTTAAACAGTAAACGGTGTTATAACGTAAAAATGACTAATTCATGGTTCAGTCTTATGTAAACATTTTACATAGGATGCCCCCACTTTCATGTCTCTACATGAACGATTAGGATCACTCGTTTGTACTACAAAGTGGGCCGCATCCATAGTTTCTCTAAATAAGGCGCCCAACCTTTATTTCATATACTATAGACTATTTAGGCTATATACTCGAACTTGATCCACGTTTATGTTTACACATAAAGTTCAAGTTTATTCAAAAAATAGCCTTGGAACTTTGATTTATTGGATTTAAGATTATAATATTTAATTTCTCAATAACAACTTTATTGAATAGAATATGATTTACAAACTACGAGTTTTAGGACAAAAAATTCCAACAAACTCCCACTTGGACTAAAATTCCTAGTGGTATGAGAGATGTGGTGTGAGAGAATATATATGAAACTAGGGCACATGGCCAATAAGTCTCCCACTTGTCCTAGTTTACAAACATCGTACACCTAAACTGTGTAGGTGACCCTCAAACACTTTAGCCGTGAGGGCTTTTGTAAAATGATCAGCTTCCATTGTGGAATCAGCTATACAAGTTTGCTTTATGCTTCTCCAAACTACTGCTCCTCCATTTAGAGTAAATACTGATCCTGATGTAGACTTTCTAACATCTTTATCAGTTTGGAAATCTGAATCAGTGTATCCAGTAAGGATCAGATCCTTTGTACGATACATGAGCATGTAGAATGTGTTTTAACGGCTGTCCAGTGATCACGTCCATGATTGGATTGATACCTACTGACCATCCCTACTGAGTAGCAAATGTCAGGTCTAGTACATAACATTGCATACATTAAACTTCCAACAGCGGAAGCATAGGGAATATTTCTCATATCCTCAACTTCTTGAGGTGTCTTAGGACATTGTTCCTTTGACAAATGAATTCCATATCTGTACGGCAGCAGACCCTTTTTGGAATTCTGCATTTTATATCTAGACAACATTTTGTCTATGTAAGATGCTTGAGACATGGCTAGTGTTTTGTTCTTACGGTTTCGAACAATTTGGATTCCGAGAACGTATTGTGCATCTCCCAGATCTTTCATTTGAAATTGCATAGCTAGCCATTTCTTGATATCAGTAAGATATCCTACGTCATTTCCAATAAGTAGAATATCATCTACATATAAGACTAAAAAATGGGAATTGACGACCTTTTGTAAACACAAGGCTCGTCAACATTTTGTTCAAAGCCATAAGATTTTGATCGCAATATCAAATCTTATATTCCAGGATCTAGAAGCTTGTTTTAATCCATAAATGGATTTTTTAAGCTTACAAACCTTTTGTTCTTGATCTTGTTTATAAACCCCTCTGGTTGAGACATATAGATATCTCTTCAAGATTACCGTTCAAAAAAGCTGTCTTGACATCCATCTGCCAAATTTCATAATCATAAAAAGTGGCGATGGATAAGAGTATTCTAATTGACTTTAACATGGCAACGGGAGAGAAAGTTTCCTCATAGTCTACTCCCTCTCTCTAGGTATAACCCTTTGCCACAAGTCGAGCCTTAAAAGTCTGTACTTTACCGGCATGGTCTCGTTTTCTCTTGTAGATCCATTTACAACCAATAGGTTTTACGTCATTTGGTTGATCTACTAGAGTCCAGACAGAATTAAAGTACATAGACTCCATTTCGAGGTCCATGGCTTTGATCCATTGGTCACGATCTACATCTTTCATTGCCTGTTTATAGGTTAATGGATCCTCTATGCCATCGTCAGGTATGACGACTTGAGTTTCAATTAAACCCAAATAGCGATCAGGCTGATGAACAACCCTCCCACTACGTCGAGGCTCTCTCAACTGTTGAGAAGGATGTGATTGACCAGATTTCCTAGTCTTATCAACTACCTTAGTGGATGAACTAGGTTTATCTATAGCACTTTTGGAAATTTCTTTTAATACTAGTTTACTACGAGGTTGATGATCCCTGATGTGGTCTTCCTCTAAGAATGTGGCATTTGTTGACACAAATATTTTATTTTCTTGAGGATCATAAAACAAACCACCTCTTGATTCTTTTGGATAACCTATGAAAAAGCATAATTTTGAACGATGTTCCAATTTCTTAGGATTTTGTACCAACACGTGTGCTGGACAACCCCAAATTCTAAAATGACGTAAACTGCCTTTACGCCCTTTCCATAGCTCATAAGGTGTTTCTGAAACACTTTTAGAGGGAACATTATTCAAAATATAAAGCTGTTTCTAAAGCATATCCCAAAAAGAATCTGACATCTGAGAAAAACTCATCATAGAGCGAACCATGTCTAACAAGGTCCGTTTCTTCTTTCTGATACACCGTTCTGTTGAGGTGTACTAGGTGCAGAGAGTTGTGACTGGATTCCATTTTCTATTAAATAGTCTCGGAATCGTAAGTCCATATACTCTCCACCTCGATCTGATCGAAGTATTTTTATTGTTTTACCTAATTCGTTTTCTACTTCAGCCTTATATTCTTTGAACTTTTCAAGACTATTAGACTTATGATGTATTAGGTAAATATGACCATACCTTGAATAATCATCAATGAAGCTAATGAAATATTCATATCCACCTCGAGCTTTGACATTCATTGGTCCACAAAGGTCCGAATGTACGAGCTCTAAGGGTCCTTTGGCTCTTAGACCTTTTCCAGTAAAAGATCTCTTGGTCATTTTTCCTTCAAGACAAGATTCACAAGGAGGTAAAGTATTATTTCTAACTGACTTAGAAGCCCACTTTTAACTAATCTCCCAATCCTATTGAGATTTATGTGACCAAGTCTTAAGTGCCATAAATAGGCATTAGAAGAAACTTTTTGTCTTTTATTCTGAGTTTCAGCTGTTCTGAATATTTCAGTATTTAAGACAAAATTTGCTCTGTTGGTCTTAACTTATATAAGTTGTCTTCAAGTATAGCAGAACAAACTAGAATACCTTTATAGAAAACGAACGCTTCATTAATTTCAAAAGATATTCTATACATTTGTTCCAAAATACAAGAGATAGATATTAAATTTCTTTTCATTTGAGGTACATATAAGACATTCTTAAGTATGACATATCTATCTCTAAAAAACAACTTTAAATCTCCCACTGCTGAAGTTGAGACCATCTCTCCTGTTCCAACCTTGAGAGTGATCTCGCCTTCTGAAAGCTTTTTCAAGAACTATTTTCCTGAAATGAGAAGCAAATATGGTTTAGTGGCTCCTGAATCTAGTATCCAGGTACAATTTTCATATTCCACTAAACATGTTTCTACAACTAGTAAATCATATTTACCTTGTGTTTCCTTCTCTGCCTTTTTTTCTGCAAGGTATTTTGGGCAGTTTCTTAACCAGTGCCCGTTTTGGCCACAATGGTAACACTTACCTTTTTCTGCACCTTTCTTACCCTTGTTCTGTTTGGGAGTCTTTCCCTTTCCCTTCTTTTTTATTTGAGCATTAGGTTTTGAGGGTCCAGCTTTGGTTTTAGAGGACGATCCTCTTATATATAAATTTTCTTTTTGTGGTAGCAACATTTGCTTCCACTTGTTTTCCTTTACCCATAGTAAGGTTTTGGAATCGCTGGAGTTCATTCAGAAGGGTTGTCAAGTTAAATTCTGAGTTCAAAGACGCATTCGTTTGGAATGCAATGAAGCTCTTCGGAAGAGACTCTAAGATAAAACTAACTTGATTAACCTCTTCGATGGGACCACCATTCACTTTAGCGATGTTGAAGTGCATCATCATGTCAAGAACATGTTCTCTAACAGAGGTCCCTTCCTTCATACGCTTAGTGTAAATGTATTTGACTGCCTCGTGTCTTAAGGACAATTCTGGTTGCCCAAACATTCCCCTTAATGAATTCATAATCTCTTTAGCCGTGGCTAAGGATTCATGTTTCTTTGCCAATACATCAGACATGCTGGCAAGAATGTAGACACGGCTTTTTCATTAGCTTTTATCCATCGATCATATGCATCCCGACTAGTTCGGTTATCATTAGAGGCAGGGTTTTGAGGACATTCCTCAGTTAAGACAAATCTTAAATCACAACCACTAGTATTGTGTTAAGATTTGATTTCCAAGCCGCATAATTATCGCCATTAAGTTTTTCGGAAGCTAAAAGTTGAACTATTGAGCTATTCATGCTGAAAAACAAACATATTCTTTTAGGAAAAAACTATAATCATAAAAAATATCCAATCTAATTTAGCAATTACTAATAATGTACCCTTTCATTATTTGTATTTTGCAACAATATTTCAAAGGTTTAGAACAACCTTCTCCGAAGGGTAGTTGATTATTCCTCCTTTGAACCAAGACAATCTTGACTAGATGCTATCTCTAGAATAACTCTTTATTCTTTATAGCACTTAGTTATCGCTACTTTAGTCAAGAATATACTAACAACTTAGTAATTCTTGTAAGTGTTACCCACCATTTTCAGATTTCATAGATTAGAATCATTTATGAAAACTAATCTAAGAAATCCTATCCAGTTTGGAGTTCGCGGTGTTCCGAATCCTATAATACAACCCTCCGAAGGGAACGTCGCTCCAGGGCAGACAAGCAGGCATATTATAGAAATCTCACGGTGCGACCTAATGGAAGAGACCGTGGGATGTGCTACCACAATCCCTCACCCACTTACTATGAACTACTTCCCCTATTCACCTTGATTTTGATCCATGCAAACACTCTCCGAAGGGAGGCCGCTCCTATGCACGGCACAAAGCCCTGCATGGACCTCACGGTGTGAACTCTTAGGGACACTAGAGCTAAAATACATTATTTTTCTCTAGTTGAAGTGTTCTAAAAGAAAAAAATAGGGTAATCCAAGCTTCAAGATTTATATTTAGGCTAACTTAAACAAATCTTAAGTCTAGATAAAACATCCAAGTATAACCATTATACAGGATTTTAACCTATGATGTCTAGGTGAAAAACCATTTTTATTACCTCACACCTCTCACGAATGCTCATAAAACTAGGTTAACTAGGCTCAAGAACTGATTACGATCTCCAGGTAGGAGGTGTTCCGTAAACCGTCAACTTAAGAACCTCCAACCTTAGTCATCTTATCTGACTTGTTGACAAGATTGAACCAGGTGAGCCTTTTGTAACCAGTTTTACAAGATATCGACCTATTTCTATGAAAAATGGAAGATATGTTTAACCTAAGTGAGCATGCATTTAATCTTTGTTATTGATTTTAAAAGTCTAATTTATTTTATAACACTTATAAAAACTTTTAAACTTAATCAATCATTTTATCAATATAACTATAAAACAATCAATTAATATGGATTTTAATTTATTTAACTTTAATTAAATCATATTTAATTAAATTAAATCAAACAATAATTAATTAATTTGATTAAATCATATTTAATCAAGAATAACTTAATTAATTAAATAATTAATTAATTTCCATATTAATCAATTAACATGCATACAATACAATATAACCTTTATATCATACATTTTAATGCATGAACATGTTAACCTATGGTGGGATTTTAAATCTATATGACATTCAAAATGCACATACAAATTTAAAGTAATTTAATCATACATCACATGCATAAATAAAAAAAACACCCTAAATGGACTGATTTTTGGCTCCTAAATTAAGCTAAGTGCTAAATTATTACATAATTAATTTGGTGTAGTACAGAACCACTCCCAAAAACTTCGAACCGGCTGAAAAACCAACCGAAACCGCTTGAACCGGCCCAAAAAACCAAATTTATTGGCTTGAACCGGCCACAGGCGCACACGGGTCGGCGCGGCAGCGCGCGCAG
>NC_026656.2:16546042-16652524 GCF_000004075.3 Cucumis sativus | reverse complement strand
GCGTGCATGTGTGTGTGGATGTGTGCAAATGTGCATGTGTCCGTGTGGGTGGGTGTGCGCGTGCGTGCATGTGTGTGTGGATGTGTGCAAATGTGCATGTGTCCGTGTGGGTGGGTGTGCGTGTGTGTGTGTGCACATGCGTTCATGCGTGTGTTCGTGTGCGTGCATGCGCATGTGCCTGTGTAGGTGGGTGTGGGTGTGTGTGAGTGCGCATGTGCCCGTATGGGTGGACGTGCGTTCATGCGTGTGTTCGTGTGTGTGCATGCGCATGTATGTGTGTGTGTACATATGCGTGTGCGCGTGCGTGTGCTTGTGTGTGTGTGTGAAAGTGCGCGTGTGTCTGTGTGGGTGTGTGTGTGCTCGTGTGTGTGAGTGCGTATGTGTCCGTGTGGGTGAGTGTGCATGTACGCATGCGTGCATGTGTGTGGGTGTGTGTGTGTGCATGTGTGCAAGTGCGCATATGTTTGTGTGGGTGGGTGTGCGTATGTTCGTACATGTGTGTGTGTGTGCGCGTGCGTGTCTGGATGTGTGCGTGCGTTCATGCTTGTGTTCGTGTGCGTGCATGCGCATGGGCGTGCGTGTGTGTGGGTGTATGCATGTGCGTGTGCGAGTGCACGTGTGCCAATGTGGGTGGGTGTACGTGTGCTTGTGTGTGTATGAGTGCACATACGCCTGTGTGGGTGCGCGTGCGTGCATGTGTGTCGATGCGTGTGTGCCCATGTGGGTGGGTGTGCGTGTGCTAGTGCATGTGTGTGCACGTGTGCGCGCGTGCATATGTGTTCGTGTGTGTGCATGTGCATATGTGTTCGTGTGTGTGCATGTGCATGTACGTGTGCGTGTGTGCATGCGTATTTGTGCGTGTACGTGTGCTTGTACGCGCATGTGCGAGTGCGCGTGTGCCCGTGTAGGTGGGTGTGCGTGTGTGTGAGTGCGCATGTGCCCGTATGGGTGGACGTGCGTGTTTGCGTGCATGTGTATGTGGATGTGTGCATGCGCTCATGCGTGTGTTCGTGTGTGGGTGTGGGCGTGTGCGTGTGCGAGTGCGTGTGTACCCGTGTGGGTGGGTGTGCGTGTGTGAGTGCGCATGTGGTCGTGAGGATGGGTGTGAGTGTGAGTGTGCACATGTGTGTGTGTGTTTGTGTATGCGTGTGCATGTGTGCGTGTGTGCATATGTGTGTGCACACTGCCTTCACATGGATGTCAAAGAAGCAACCCATTGTTACTCTCTCTACGTGTGAAGCATAATATGTGGTTGCTACCTCATGTAACTTGGTTGAGAAATCTATTAAAGGAGTTATGATATTGCCAAAAGAAGAGCCAACCAGAAGTTTTCATAGATGACAAATCAACAATTGCTTTGGCCAAAAACTAGTTTTCCACAACCAGAATAAAGCACATTGATACACATTATTATTATATTAGAGAGTGCATCAGAAGAAAGGAAGTATAGTTAGAGTGCGTGAAGACTCGTGATCCGGTAGCCAACATTTTCACTAAGCCTCTTAAAAAAGAAGAATTCACAAAATTGAGAGACCTGCTTGGAGTAACAAAATCAAGTTTAAGAGAGGATGTTGAAATATAAACTTGATTTTGGGTTTAACAATATTTAGGCATAGCCCAAATAAAAGCCAAATTTCTATAAAGTATTAATTACTACAATATTCTAGATAAATCAATTGTAGGAGATATTTAGAGAAGATTGAAGATACATTTAGAAAATATAAGAAATGAGTGTAATTGTAAAGAATATTCTAGAGAGTCATTTGTAACCGTTAAATAAAGAATGTGTTGCCAAAATCCTAGCCATTCATTTAGGAGTGACAACTAGGATAAATAAGAGGGATGTCCTTCGACTTGTATTAAGTCAAAAAAATAGAAGTGTCTAATAACACAAGTAGCCTCTTATCTCAATTCTCTCTTCCAAATTTCCTCCAACCTCCAAAAATCCTTTCCAACAATGTATCATTGTATGAGTTAGTAGTAGTAGAAAGAGGAGGGCGATATTTGTTGGCTTCATCCCGTCTTTTAGGCTTATAGAACGTAGTTTGGGAGGGGGTGTCCACTAAAGTTGATGCCAAATCTTTGTTTTTGGAGGCATAAAAAAATGATGAAATTGTTAAGCAACTCTTAGAAAACAATACAATTTGACATTTCATAGTTGAGGAATTGATCTGAAGATTGATAAGCTTATTTGCTTGGACTAAAAAAGTTTGTTTAATTTTTTTAAAAAATGAAAATGGCTACAATTAGGTTTTTCTCCCAGCGTTACTAAAGTTTGATTGAAATGCCTTCAGATTTAAATTTCTAAATGGTTTGTTGAATTAGTGTTTAATTATCTCATAGGTTAACTTTCGCTCTTACTATTGATGCGTGACTACAATTGGTATATGTCTGAAAGTGAAACCTAAACCTTTCCTTCACTAGAAGAAATATGGGCTTTAGTGTCAGGTGAAAAAAATGAAAATCTGGCTTTAATGTCATTTCTGAAAAGACGGATCATTAAATTTCCATTTTTAATTTTTATTTTTTTTTATTATGTGAAAACTGACATTAAAGACCCTTCCCCTTTTTAATTTCTTTTTTAATTTTTTTAAGTTGTAAAAATTAAATTTCCCTCTCTCTCTTACTTTACCCATTCCTATCAAAATTTTCTCTCTCGATTTCGAATTTCCTTCTCCCTTCTCTTCTCATTCTATGACCTAAAACTCATCGTCGTCTTTGTGCCCATAATTCATCCCAATCGCCGTCGTGGCTAAAACTCTTCCTTCAAGTCTTTCCCAGTCGCCATCGTGCTTCGGCTATCGAGAAACGCCTCTGTTGTGCTCAATCATCTTCGACCATTCGCAGTCGCCTATAACTCTTCCTCCAAGTCTTTCCCAGTCACAGTCGCCGTCGTGCTTCCGCCGCAAGAGTCCCTCGTGTCCAATCATCTTCGAATCCACCACCATAGCCACCACCGTGCCCAGCCATTGCAACCATCGCGTGCCCAGCCGTCATCTTCGGCTAGCACAGGGCAGACCAAGACAGAGGGCAACTCAACCCGTGAATACCAATCTGGTATTACTTCATCAGACATTGGACGAAAGGGAGTGGACTACAGAGGCCCTTTCGAGCCTTCTTCTGGAGGTTCAAAGAATTTTCATACGCTTTTTTTTTTTAGGCATCAAAATAGATCATTGAATAAATCTTTAGTAGGTTCTAATTTCTGTTGTCTGCTTTTTGTTATTAACATATTGGTATGTGGATTTAGTTTGGTAAGAAAATGTAATGGTAAATAGAGAGTTGATTTGGAAGATATGAAGAGGAAGTGGGCAGTGGGTTAATGGAGATTGGGGTTTAAAGGTAAAGAAGGAAAGTACCAAAGAGAGTGAAGAAATGAAATAGTGAATGATAAATATAAAAGGTAACTACAAATAAGAGAAAGGGAGAGATTTAGTTTATCATTGTTTGGAAATTGGAACGTAATGTTCACTTCTCTATTTTCCTCAATTTAATTTAGGATTAACTTTTGAGACATTTTTCACTGACTTCGTGTTATTAACATATTGGTATCTGGATTAGTTTGGTAAGAAAATGTAATGGTAAATAGAGAGTGTTGATTTGGAACTTATGGAGATGTAGTGAGAAGTGTGTTAATGGAGATTGAGGTTAATAGGGTGAAGACTAGATTTATATTAAGTGTGTTATAGGGACTGTAAGTTCATCTTTTGTTTTTAAACATATAATAATTATTTGTGTTTTATTTCTATTTCTCTAATCTTAAAATGTTCTTATTAATTCTTATACTTTAGTTTATGTAGTAGTAATCTTTGTTTATTTCAAGTTTGGAAATTTATTTGACAAAGGTTTAATGTTGGAGACTACACTTGTAACATCTCGAACTCTAGGGTACCTTATTATATATATGTGTGTATATATATCCTTTTTTTTAGAAAAGAAGTTAAGGGAGAAAGAGATTTGGAAGGTTAAGATAATAATAATATACATTTAATAATATTGTTATAATTTTTTTTAAATCATTAAGTTAAATAAAGAAAAAGGAAATAAAAAAAAGAAAAGAAAATACATTTAATAATATTCTTTCTCTCTCCTCTCTCTCTCTCTCTCGCACGTCCCTTCCCCGTTTTTTCTTTTTCTTTCTTTTTCTCTTCCTCTTCCTCACATCTTCCAGCCGCCCCACCCCTCTTTTTCTTTTCATCTCCGATTCACGAAGCCGCCAACCAGAGGTTCTTCCACCGTTCAGATCCACGACAGCCACCGCCTCCCTCTGATTATGCTTTTGGGGTTGAGATGTTTATTAAAAATGGGTTGAAACATTCAAAGATGTCGAACGTCATGACTTGTCCTTGTTTAAAATGCGTAAATGCAAAGACTTTAGATGTGAATACAATTAGAGATCAATTATTTTTTTAACGACATCGAGTGGGGAAGAAATTCTTGTACAAACCATCACGTTCTTATGCAACAGTTGCTACTTGTGGCAATTCATGGTATTTTATGAAACATGTAAGACTTGTAATTGTTCGACTATGCTTCTTCTTTAATGCTATATGTAAGAAGACAGTTGGTTCATCACAATTAAAAGGAATGCAAGAAGATGTTGTTGTCACTCTATGCCTATTAGAGAAGTATGTTCCACCATCATTTTTTACCATAATGGTACACCTTGTTGTGCATCTCATAAGAGAAATTGAGTTATGTGGACCTGTTCATCTAAGGTGGATGTATCCTTTTGAACGATACATGAAAGTTTTGAAAAATTATGTGTGAAACAGAAATCGACCAGAAGGATGTATGGTAGAAAATTATATTGTTGAAGAGGCTATAGAGTTCTGTTCAAAATTTATGGTGGGTGCTAGCACTATTGGACTAAACTCATCTGTAATAAAAGCAGATTCAAACGTGGATAGATCATTATCAGCTTCTTCTTTTATCAGACCGATTAAGGAGCAGTTAGATCAAGCTCATCTTTACGTTATTCAAAATGTAAACGAAGTTCTACCATACATTGAGTACGTTCTAAATCCCATCTATTCTCATTTTACATAAGTTGGGTATGTAATTACCTAATAATTTTGTTATTTCTGACAGAAAAAATATGGAGAGTTTGTGTAAGCTTAACTCTGGTAAATATAGAAGTAAAAAATGGATTCAAGAAGAGCATAATCGAACATTCAGTCGGTGGTTGTCCACACGGGTAATTACTAGAACCATACACTTCCATGTTTATTTTAGATCTAAACTAATCAGATCCAATATATTTTGTAGGTTGCCCTCGCTCTCGAAGTTCCTAAAAATTCCATCACGCCTTCCTTAAGATGGATAGCTCATGGACCTTCTCCACATGTGGCTACATATTCTGATTACATGATCAATGGTTATTACTACCACACAAAAAGACGTCGATGATATTAGGAGAGTTCAAAATAGTGGAGTTAGTATAACAACCACTACAATGCAAGTGTCTAGTTCTAAAGACAAAAACCCAGTCATATCAGATATGACATTTTATGGCATAATACAAGAGATATGGGAGATTGATTACCATCAATTATCCTTTGTTTTATTTAAGTGTGATTGGGTTGATAATAGAAGTGGAGTCAAAGTGGACGAGCTTGAGTTTACCATTGTGGATCTCAAACGTATTGGACATAAATCAGACCCATTTGTTTTAGCCTCCCAAGCAAAACACATATTCTATGTGAAAGATTCTGCAAATCCTAAATGGTCAGTGGTTTTAACATCTCCACGTAGAACTATTGAAGAAGATTTCTTTGAAGATGAAATAGGAGATATGCTACTAGAGTGTGGTTATGGAGTTGTTCAAAAGATGCCCAATGTTGATACACCTCACGAGATTGATGATACAACTTCATCATATATTAGACATGATTGTGAGGGTAGATGGGTTGATAAGTAATAATTGTATAAATGTTTTATTAAGGTATGCCATTTACTTTCCTTTATAATAGATTTATGTTCAGAGATTGTAATTACTAAGCTTATTTTATGTCCTTACTTTGCTCACTAACGTGCTTACTAATACATATATGTTTTTTTTTGCAGATTCATAGATGGAGGAGTCACATACTTAAGTGAGGATGAAAGAAAAATGATTCCCAAAGCAAGAAACAAATCATTCGCGCCATGTGGCCCAACGACTATGCCAGAGTTAGCATGTAAGAAACTGGGCAACGGTTGCCCGTTCAATTTAATGAACATGGGCAACTTGTAAGAGCTATATCTAAGAAAATTCAAAGTTACATTGGTGTGTGTGTTCGACAGCAGATTCCTATCACATACAAATCTTGGAAACAAGTTTCGAATGAGTTGAAAGATAAAATCTACGGTTGTATATCGGTATGAATTCTATAATTACATTTTTCTTACAATGTAGTTTGATTTCCCTAAGTCTAAATATTTTTTTCTTTTTTCTTGTGTAGATGTCGTTTGAGTTACATCCCAATGTTAGACATTCTATCCTAATGTCTGCATCAAGAAAGTATCGAACTTTCAAAACTACGTTAACTCTTCTGTATATACTTCCGTTTAAGGATCAACCATCATGTTTGTAGTTTCCTCCTAAGATCTATTCTCATATTAATCAAGAAGATTGGAAATCCTTTGTGGACGCTAGACTGACTGAAGAATGTGAGGTAAATAAATTTAATTACATGTTAACTTTAATGTTGGTTTGGTATGTAACTACAAACTAATTTTTTGTATAGGATTATAGTCGTATTCAAGGGGAAAGAAGATCAAAATGCATATACAATCATCACATTGCTAGTAAGGGATATGAAAATCCTGCCGAAGAATTAGTAAGTATTTCTAATTGAATGAAATAATTTATCTTAATATGTTTATGCTAATTAAATATATATCTTTGGTTGCATAATATAACGTGTGATCTTTCCTATCGTTCAACTCTTTGGAAAGAAGCAAGAAAAGGAAAAAACAATGATTATTTTGATGATGCTACTCGAGATTGTGTCTCTCGAATCGTAAGTTTGCTTGCGATTTACTTATATACAATATTTAATCTTTTGTTAACTTAGTTAATGATGAATACTTGTATTGTTCTATAGGATGCATTAGCTGAAACACATAGAGATGAGGACATATTGACTGAGTCATTGGGCTCTAAGGGGCATGGTGGACGTGTACGTGGCATGGGTGGTTTTGTCTCTCAATCACTATATTTCAAGACAGTGAAAGGGAAAGAGAAAATTGCAAGTTCTCAAGTTGTAGAAGATGACTCAAAAAGCAAAAGTTACAAAAAGGGTCATAATCACTTGAGATCGTCCATCAGAAGTGTTAACATAGATCTCTATGCCGATGAGGATTTGGGCAACACACCTATGAACGAAGAAGTGAAGGTAATTAACTTTGTTGTCACTTTTAAAATTTTAATGTTTATAGGATAAATTGTTCTTAATGATGCTTTTAATACTTGTAAAGTAAACACCGTGCAAATTGGCTATAGGAACAATTAATAATATTGTTGCAATAGCAACCGTACTTGATGATAGCAATGGTGGTCCCAATGTTAAAATCTTGGTGGACTTGCTCACAGGAGGAGATTGTAGTTTACCTATTCCAGTGAAGGGCAAGATAGAGACTTTAAATCAAGCATTAGGTAATATTGTTGAATGACCTCGTTGACTTGTTTATGTGCTATTGAAGCTTTGATATTTATTTGTGATTGTATTTTAGGTTTTGATATTATTTTGTTTGTGCTTGGAGCATTCAACCCCAAAGGATGTTCTGTATTCTTCAAATTACATAAATGTTAATGGAACCATTAAGCTCTTATATGGACATGTCGTGAACAATATGAAGGATGTAGATATGGTTCGCATCCTAATGAACAAGCTAATATTCGGTAAAAACAAATTCATTTATTTAGCTCGTTAGGACTTGCTCCATTATTGCGGCATGGTAGAAATAGGCTATATGTGCATCCTAGCATACATTACGTAAGTAAACATCTTTTACTCATCTTTATGTCCAATACTATAGCTATAGTTATTTTGTTCCTTTTTAACTACGGTTGCTTTTACTTAGATATCTTTGGGATGAATGTGATTGTGGAAGCAAGTTTTTTGTTATGACCAAGCAAAAATAACATCACATATCAAGGATCGTGATCTCCGATCCAGAAATTTTGCCAACCAGTTAGAAGCGGCTACCTTGGAACAAATAGTTCTAATTCCGTATAATACTGGGTAAATAAATAAGATTAACACATTATTATGTTTTTCATTGAGGTTAAATGTATACTCACATTGAAGATGTTTATTGTAGTTTTCATTGGATGTTGCATGTCATCGATCTTCGAGAGAACTGTGTTTATGTTTTGGACTCTCTTCAAAGTAAAGTTAACGAAGACATCCATGGAGTCATAAATGTGACTTATGATTTACTTCTTATTTGACTTCATTGTCTTCTAATTCTAATGTTTCCAAATGTATAGAGGATTAAAAACATGGCAAGCTAAGCATGATTTACAACATTATCGGTCAAATCCGAAATGGAAACCTATAAAGGTAATTTGCATTGACACATAATTATTTTCAATGAAACATAAGAATAATTTGTATGTAATTTATATACATGCAGTGTCCTCGTCAATTGGATTCGGTTGGGTGTGGGTATTATGTCCAAAAGTATATACATGAAATCGTGCATATTTCTAGTACTCCCATCACTAGCCTTGTAAGTTTCTACTTTCACTTTTTATATGTTACAAATTACATAAATTATCTAAACTTATTCTTTTCATACCTTTCTTTTTACGTAGTTTAATACAAAAAAGTGCATATACGCAAGAGGAGATTGACGAGATTCGAACAAAATATGCAAGCTTTGTTAGCCGATTTGTGTAAGCTTTTACACTTTTTTTGTAGTATATAAGTTACTAGTACTAATACTAATTGTTTTAATATATAAGCTACGAGATTCTAGTACTACTTGTTGTACATACTTTAATTTTGAGGTTTTCTGCTTGTAGTAGTTTATGAATAAGTGTTGTATTGTAGTGTTTTAGGTGTTGACTTTAGAGTGTATTTGTTGTAGTACTATGTGGAAAGTGTGTATTAGTGGAGGAATTTGTTGTACACATACTTTAATACTTTACATATTATTTACTTGATTGATATGTGTATTTTTGTAGTATTATGAAAGTGTGGAAAAGTGTATTTTTGTAGTTTTCCATGGAAGTGTGGAAGTGTATGTGCTGGTTTTGTGGCCTCTTACCATGTTGAATTCTATAGCTAGAAATAGTATTAGTTTGCCATTGGATGTGTGGAAGTGTATGCTGGTTTTGTAGGGGTTGATCTTCCTTGTAGGTGAAATGGAAATATTGGTTTGCCATGGAAGTGTGGAAATGTATGTGTTGGTTTTGTAGGTTTCTTACATGTTGAATTCTATAGCTAGAAATAGTATTAGTTTGCCATTGGATGTGTGGAAATGTATGCTTGTTTTGTAGGTGTTGATCTTCTTTCTTGTAGGTGAAATGGAAATATTGGTTTGCTATGGAAGTGTGGAAAAATGTATATATGTTGGGTTTTTAGGTGTTGAATTCTGTAGCTAGAATTGCTATCATGGGAGTAGATGTAGAGACAATATTTGGAAAAGTTCTTTTCAACCTTTTATGCTACTAGTGTGAGGAAGAAAATCTATGGCATCACACAAGGAAAGGATGAATCACTTTACGATTATTGGGGGAGATACTTGGCTCAGTGCCAAGTTTTTCATCATTAGGTACAGAACCATATGTTGATTCAATATTTATATGGGTGATTGTTGCAATGAGATAAAATGATTATTGATGTGGAGGCATGAGGTGCTCTTAAGGATAATATGACAACTAAAGTAAATAAATTGATTTCAACTATGGTAGCTAGCTCCCAACACTTTGAAATGTAAATTTATTAGGTCCCTTCCTAGTATGTAAAGGGTATTAAGGTTATTACATATTGACTGTAATTTGAAATGTTCATATTTACTTTGAAAATTAGTATAATGTATGGTGATATATTATAATATAAAATTTATCTTTTAATTGAACTTTATTATATAAATTTAATTTTGTATATGATTTAAAATTAATTTATGAAATAATAAATATTTGAATGAGTTCAAATATTAATTTAATATGAATTAAATTTGTAATAAAACTATAGATTAAAATTTAATACGTATATGATACAAATTCAAACAATAGGTTATGAGAGAAATTCTTATATGAGTATGATTCAAATCTATATTAAATCAAATATAAAATATTTAATTTAGAAATTAAATAATTGAAGAATTAATTAATAATTTAGTTTAATTCTATTTAATTAAATTCAAACTATTGGTTATGTGAGAGATATTCATTTAAATGTGATTTAAATAATTATTATATATTAACTAATTATTTTAGTGTTAATCAAATTTAAGTGGAATTTTCAAATATACTAATTAAATTGAAACTAATTAGCATAATAATTAAATTCTCTATAGCACATTTGAGTCTTTTTGTAAATAGTTTCAATTTTTTTGCTATATTTTGTAAATAGTTTTAACTTTTTTGCTATTTGTGATCATTAATTTAAATTAAGATAATAACTTCCATATGTGGGTGTTATTTAGAGAATGTGGGATGCTCCCGTATTCCTATATCCAAGTGGCGGTGATTTCCAATTAAATATTAATTAGATTAATTTAAGAGTAATTTACATAAATGTAGAAAAATCCAAAATATTTATGGTTCGTATAACAAAATAAGAAAAGTCCATGATGCGAGATTATTTTTTCACAAATTCCATAGACGTCCTTGCGATTTATATCTTCTTTGTGATTTATTAATAACGGGTCATCTCGATGCAATTAAGGTCGAGATCGAATAACTAAATGCAAAAAAATTTCATTTCGGAGCATCTCAATGTAATGTATGCCCAAGATTAAATAGAATAAAGACAGAATTCTTTCATCCCGAGCCATTTCAGTGCAATTAAGGCCTGAGATCGAATAACTAAAGGCAGAAGTCTTTCATAATGTAGCATCTTAGGACAATGTATGCTTGAGACTGAATAAAATAAATGTAAATTTGTTTCATCCCAGGCCATCTCTCGGTGCAATTAAGGTTCAAGATCGAATAACTAAAGATAGAAGTCGATCGCTCCGGTTATTGAGGTGTTGTTTCTCTTCAACAATCAGGACTTAGTGTTAGTAAATGGTGAATGAAAATTATACTCAATCTAGGCGATATATCACTAAGCATGTTAACTGCATGTGAATTGCTCACTAGACCTTCATATCGTGTGGCAACTAAGTCCTCTTGAGTACAAGTTTTCTTACTACTTGTCCAAGTGCAAGTGAAATGGTAGGTTTACTTGGGTGATCCCGGGTCGAACATAAGGAATTGATTCAAGATATTAATTTTAGGTATTACTTATTATCTAGGCAGTATAAAAGAATTAAAGAATAACGAATGGTATAAAAGAAATACAAGAACAAACTACCACTAGATATCTACGCTTAGAGATTCTATAAGAGGGAATATGGATGACAAAATAGAAATGGGAACTAACTTGTATGCAAGAAAGAGCAAAGGAATGTCTTTGCGTTATAATGCGATTAAGTAACACGACAACTTTAATAGGATATATCTCGCTCCATCAAAACTAATAATGAGATCTATACCAATTCAAAGCTGCTACATCAAAACTAACAATGGACACAATCATTTTCTCTGACTCACTCAGTTTGTGTATCTGAAAGTATCTCTCAGCCCTAAACAACCAAGAATCAGGATCATTTCCCACAAAAACTGGCATTTCAATTTTTTTAAATTTGCTTCGGTCGCCCGCAGAATCTTCACCCTCCAACTTGGTATGTTTTTCCTCATATTTTCCTCCCATCATCGTCCAATCACTGACATCAACCATGCTGTCAACTCACTTGATGATCCTTCTAGTACTTCTTCCATCGTTGTCTTCCCTTTGATCATTCCTTCAATATATTTCAACAGTGTTTCTGGTTGCTGTTGTTGCTTCTCAGCCTATACTCCTAACCTCTCAATACTCTTCGCCAAAGATGACACGTTTTTCTTGATTGTTGGCAGACCATGTAATTCTGCTCGAATGCCGGATATTTCTTGATCTACCATTTCCAACTTTTCCTCAATTCGCTTTTGAGCCATGATATAGAACTTCACAGATTCGATTTCTCCGATACCAAAATGATAGAACACCAAATAGTGTGTTCTACTAATTTATTAATCAGCCAAACATGTTCTAACACAGTCTTGAAAACAAAGTACTCGACAATTTGGAAGACAGAAAGCCCTAGAAGAGTGAATATCACGCTTTGGAGAATGCGAAATGGACTATGAACTGTGCAGAAGTTTTGCAAATGAAACCTCCCTTTCTCAGTTTATCTCCTCATGTTTGTCCCTTGTGTTTGCATGCTTTAGAAGATTTACATCATATTTTCTTCTCCTGCCTACATGCAAAGAAGTGTTGGTTTTGGCTTACTTGGCTATCTTCATTTGAATTGGGTTTTCGACCATTCGCTGCTGTGCTTTCAGTAAATTGGCCTTCAAAACGCCCAAAATTTCATCTCTTTCTTTCATCAAATGGTCTACTTCATCATTCACCCGGCTCGAGCCCTTCACATATGGTAATATAGAGGGCCTCGAAGGGGGTCATCAATGTGGCTGTACGGACTGTTGTATTATAGCTCAATTCAGCCCAAGCTAGCCATTTAACCCATTGTTTAGGTGTGTTCATAGAAAAATACCCTAGATACGTCTCCACCCCTCGATTGACAACTTCCGTTTGACCATCTGTTTGGGGGTGGTAAGTGGTGCTTCGTCTCAACTGAGTTTCCAACAACCTCCACAACTCTTCCCATAATAGACTTGTGAAAATACGATCACGATCCGACACTATACTTCAGGGGCATCCATGCAAACGAATAATCTCTCGCAGAAAAACAGCAGCAACCACTTTTGCACCAAATGGATGTTTCAAGGGGATGAAATGTGCATACTTGGAAAGAAGATCCGCAACTACCAATATAACATCATAACCCTCGGATTTGGGGAGGCCCTCAATAAAATCCATAACCCACACACGGTCCGGAATGGGTAATGCTTGAAGGAAACCAGCCGGAGTTAAAGACAAGTATTTGGCTTGTTGACACACGGAACATTCAGCAACATAGGTGCGGATATGGGCTTTCATACCTCGCCAATAGACCTCCCTTGCTAGCCTTTGATATGTTTTCAATGCACCATGATGTCCCCCTATCTGGCTGTTATGGAATTCAGCTAATAATAAAGTAATATCAGGTGAATCCTCCTCCTTGTAGCGAATATCCCTCTGGAGCTTGTTGTCCATTTATCAAGGATAGTCGAATATTGTTAAGAGATTCATATCCAGCCACTTGATCGATGAAAACTGAAGGGTTTAGCCCGCCCACAATACTTACGAGGCCCAATTCAAATACCGGTGGTAATCTCTATAAGGCTGGCCTATTTTCTCTTTCATGGAAAAGCTAAAAGGTCTGAAAGCCATACTAAAAAGCTGGAATAAGGAGACTTTTGGTAACATCTTCTCCCAAAAACAGGTGCTGATTGATAAGATTAACTCTTTTTGACTCACTTGAAGAGTCAAGCTGTCTCAACGAGGAAAATGTGAAGGAAAGAGAAAATTGTAGAGGAGCTCTGTTTGATTTGATTGTGAAAGAACAGAAGCTGTGGATTCAAAAATCGAAGCTTCACTCGCTTAGGGAGGGAGAGGAAAACTCAAGCTTCTTCCACAAATGGGTTTCGGCTCGTAAAAGTAAAAGTATTATTTCCTCCTTGGTTAGTATTGATGGGAAGACTCTTGTCACAGAGAAGGAGATTGTGGAAGAGATCCTCAACTTCTTTTCAATGTTATATGGCACAAGGATCTCCTCGCCGTTTATTTGTGACGGTCTTAATTGGAGAGGCCTTAGCTTACAGGATTCGAATTTACTTGAGGCTCCCTTTACCGAAAAAGAAATTAGAGAAGCTGTTTTTGATTTGGGTTGTCTCAAGTCCCCTGGCCCTGATGGCATGACTGGAGAGTTTTATAAAAAATCATGGAACATTCTGAAGCCCGACCTCGTAAGGGTGTTCCAAGATTTTTTTAAAAACGGAGTTATTAATAGAAGATGTAACGAGACTTATATTTGCCTCATCCCCAAAAAGAAAGAGGCGGGCCGTGTCAGTGACTTCAGACCAATTAGCTTGATTACCTCCTTGTATAAAATTATCTCCAAGGTGCTTGCTTCAAGGCTTAAAAAAGTTCTTCCATCGATAATTAATGACTCTGAAATGGATTTTGTGGAGGGAAGGCAAATCCTTGATGCTATCTTAACTGCTTCCGAGGCTGTTGACGAATGGTCTTTAAGAGGCAGAAAAGGCGTGCTTTTGAAGCTCGACCTGGAGAAAGCTTATGATAAGGTGGATTGGTCTTTTCTTGATATGATCATGAAACTTAAAGGCTTTGGTAAGAGATGGAGGAAATGGATTTGGGGATGCTTGTCGATAACTAATTTCTCCATAATTGTCAATGGGAGGCCTAGAGGAAAAATTATTGCTAAAAAGGGCATTCGTCAAGGCGATCCTCTTGCTCCTTTTCTTTTTACGATTATGGGAGATGCTCTTAGCTGCCTTATCCACTACTGTAATGAGAAAAGGGTTTTAAGAGGCTTTCATTTTGAGAACCTGGCAGAAGATTTAACCCATCTTCAGTACGCAGACGACACGCTTCTTTTCTCCTCTTGGGAGGATGGAAATCTGGAGAACTGGTGGAAGGTGGTTAATATCTTCCTTATGGGAGCCGGTCTTTCCCTTAACAAAGCTAAAACCTCCCTGATCGGTATTAACCTTAGTAATGATGACTTAGCTCCCTTTAGTGAATCTACGGGATGCTCGATTGATAATCCTCCCTTTAAATATTTGGGTTTCTCTATTAGAAGGGGGCATAATAGAAAAGAGATGTGGAACAATCTTGAAGAGAGATTCAGACACAAATTTGATAAGTGGAGGAATGTTTCCCTCTCCAAAGGGGGTAGACTAACTCTGGTGCAATCAGTTCTCAACAGCCTCCCTTGTTATCTCTTCTCCCTTGCTCAAGCTCCAGTTGGCGTTATTAATAGACTGGAACAGATGATCAGGAAGTTTGTTTGGACAGGTGGATCTACGAATCCAATTGCTCATCTCGTCAATTGGGAATGCACTTCCACCCCAACTTGTTACGGCGGTCTTGGGATTGGCTCTTTTAGGCAAAAGAATATTGCTCTTCTCACTAAATGGCTTTGGAGGTTTAGTAAGGAAGAAATCTCATTATGGAGACGATTAATTGTGGCCATCTATGGTTTAGATGAGAATGGGTGGTCTACCAAAGATCCAAACAGGGGAAAATCTCATAGATTATGGGCTGGTATTTTAAAACATAAGGAGATATTCTTCAGTTTTTCTGCTTTTGTTTTGGGAGAAGGAACAAAAATCAAATTTTGGAAGGATAAATGGTGTGCCGCGGAAACACTTGCAGAAAAATTCCCTAACTTATTTTCTTTGGCGCTGAATAAGGAAGCTTTTGTGGCTGATTGCTGGTGTAATGCTACTCATTCTTGGAATTTGGGCCTTAGAAGAAATATGCTCGACAATGAGATTGCCAATGCGGCCTCAGCTTTAGAAATTCTTCACTCTTGGGCCCCCACTGAAAGGAAGGATAGTCTTAAATGGATTCCTAACATGAATGGCAATTTCACTACAAAATCTACTTTTCTTAACTTAACTAAGAGATCCCCCAACACTGCCGTCCCCTTGATTCGTCAGATTTGGAAGAATAAAATCCCGAAGAAGGTGAAGTTTTTCTTATGGTCGCTTGCTTACAGAAGCCTCAACACCCATGAGAAACTACAAAAAAAAATCCAGAACACATTGCTTAGCCCCTCGATGTGTTGTCTATGCGCTAAAGATGAGGAAACTTTGGATCACTTATTCCTACATTGTCCCTTCACAAGAAAAGCTTGGAACACGCTGTTTGGTATTTTCGACTTGGAGTTTTGCCTTCCTAGCAAGATTGATAGATGGATGTTTGAAGGTCTTAATATTAGAGGTTACAGCCCTAAAGGAAACATCTTATGGAAATGTGCGTCGCGTTCCCTTTTGTGGAGCATTTGGAAAGAAAGGAATAGTAGAATTTTTGAAGATAGATTTAATTCTTTTGATTCTTTTTGGACTGTGGTTCAACACACAGCCTCTTGGTGGAGTACGAATTACACCAAACACTTTTGTAATTATAGCCTTTCTATGATTTTCAACAATTGGAAGGCCATTATGTCCTAGCTCTTTAGCTTCTTCCGGGGAGGGCCCTCTTGTCCCTCGCCCTTAGGATGTTCTGTTTTGTTATATGAATATACTTGTCTCTTATAAAAAAAAAATCTCTATAAGGCATCGGCCGCTTTGTTTTCCAATCCTTTCTTGTACTCAATCACAAAATCATACCCCAATAGTTTAGCGATCCATCTCTGATATTCTCCCCCGATAGCCCGTTGTTCAAGAAGAAACTTCAAACTTTTCTGATCTGTACGCACCACAAAAGGCTTACCCAATAGATATGGTCGCCATTTTTGAACAGCCAGCACTATTGCCATAAGCTCCCGTTCATAAACAGCCTTAAACCTATGGGTAATAGGTAAAGCTTGACTGAAAAAGGCCACTGGTCGTTGATTTTGCATTAGGACAGCCCCAATACCCACACCCGAAGCATCAGTTTCCAGCACAAAACTTTGTGAAAAATCAGGAATACCTAGCATCGGGACAGACATCATTGCTGACTTTTAACTGCTGAAATGCGTTCTCGGTCGTCTCATTCCACTTAAAGTTACCTTTTTTTAACAGTTGTGTCAAGGGGGGCAGCACAATAGAACCGTAGTTTGCAACAAATTTCCGATAATACCCCGTTAGCCCCAAAAAACCCACCTAGCTCCTTCACGTTCTTGGGTGCTGGCCATTTAACCATCGCTTCTATTTTTGTTGGATCCGCTGCCACCCCCTCTGAAGAAATAACATGGCCCAAGTATTCAATTTTGTCAACCGCAAATTGGCATTTTTTAAAGTTGGCTACCAGTTGATGAGCTACTGGAGTTTCCAAAACCATTGCCAATTGGTGCAAATGCTCGTCCAAGGACTTGCTGTAAATTAAGATGTCATCAAAGAAAACCAAAACAAACTTGCGTAAATATGGGCGAAGAACATCACTCATGATTGATTGGAATGTTGCCGGAGCGTTTCAACCCAAACAGCATCACAAGGAATTCATAGGGCCCCTCGTGGGTTCGAAACGCTGTTTTGTGAACATCGGCTGCCCGCACCCGAATTTGCTGATAACCTAACTTTAAATCAATTTTGGAGAATATGGTTGCCCCAAATAATTTGTCTAATAGTTCATCAACAACAGGAATCAGATACTTATCTGGTATAGTGGCAAGATTCAGTGCTCGGTAATCAACGCAAAATCACCAGCTACCATCCTTTTTCTTAACAAGGAGCACTGAAAAGGAACTTTTGCTTGGCTGAATTATTCCGGCTAGCAGCATTTCCTTAACTAGTTTCTCTATCTCATCTTTCTAAAATTGGGGATAACGATACGGGCGCACGTTCACTACACGAGCCCCTGGTTCTAATTCAATAGCATGATCATGATCGCGAGGTGGGGGTAATTGATTGCTTGGTTCAAACACAACGCGAAAGGATTGAAGAACTTTTTGAATTTCTGGTTGTAGTTTACTCAAGTAGTCTGCTATGTGTTCCCTTGCTTCGCCCACTCCCCACTGTACAACTGCACTTAATTCGATTGACACGCCTTGATCTTCCTTCTCAAAGGTTTTCATTATCGATTTCAATGACACTTGGGATCTTACTAAACTTCTATCCCCTTGAAGAATTACCACCCATTCACCCAGTGAGAATTCCATCTCCGAGAACTTGTAATAAAAAATTACTTTCCCTAACATTTCCAACCAAGTAACTCCTAATATAACGTCAGCACTCCCGAGTGGTAGAGGGAGAAAATCGTGAGTGATTGATAAATTGGCGATTGTCAGGTTTACATCCTTACACACACTGATTGCTTGGACTACGCCTCCGGTTCCCAGAACAACCCCATATGCATCCATGGTTTCTACTGAAATTTTTAGCTCTTTGACTACCTCTTCTGCAATAAAATTGTGCGTGGCTCCCCCATTGATCAGCATCACAACCTCACGTCCCCTTATTTCTCCTTTAATTTTTATGGTTTTCGGCGAATTGAAACCTACCAATGAATTTATCGACAGATTCACTATTTTTGTATTGACTTCCTCATTCCCGTTGGTTTCGATTTCTTCCCCCACTTGATCGGTTTTGTCACTTAAGTCTTCCCCTTCTTGTACAGCAATGATGTTCAATTCACGTCTTTTGCAGCGGTGCCCTAGACTAAACTTCTCGTCACATCTAAAACACAAACCTTTTTCCTTCTTAATCCGCACTTCGTTGTCAGTCATTCGACGGTATGGTTGAGACAACGTACTCTTCGCGCCCGATTCCTGCGATGAAGTAATCGTCGTGGACGAGTACGACGAATTTCGGCTAGGGTTAATTGTAATCGTTCGTGATGTAGCGACCCGATCTGAGGCCTTTGACCCAGTTTGACTTCTCGACCTGCTTGGCCCACTATTTGACATTTTAGTTGATAAATTAAGGTTTCCACTTGCCCCATGAATTCTCTTCAATTGAACCACTCGATCATCTTCTCAATTATTTGGGCCATTAACATTTTAGCCTCTAGGCCCACTGGATTCAATTTTCAGATCTCACTTTGAATCTCTTCCTTCAGCCCACACACAAACTTACTTTCTAGGGCTGCATCACTCATATCTTTAAGGCCGACCGAAAATTGTTCAAATCGCCGCCGGTAATCCCTCACCATGGTCTCCTGCTGTAATTTCATCAACCT
Source organism: Cucumis sativus (assembly GCF_000004075.3). Classification (NCBI taxonomy): domain Eukaryota; kingdom Viridiplantae; phylum Streptophyta; class Magnoliopsida; order Cucurbitales; family Cucurbitaceae; genus Cucumis; species Cucumis sativus. The sequence goes on along the minus strand of NC_026656.2, from coordinate 16,633,496 downwards.
TGCGTGTTTATCTCCTTGGTCGGACGCTTTGAATCTGGCCCACAGAAGCTATCGGAATTCTGTCCAGCTGCCGATTTTCTTTCTATCCTCCTTCCATTGATACCAGTCCAAAGCTTCCCCCTCCAAGCACAGGACCGCCGCATCCAACTTATCTCTCTCCGTCAGATATTCACCACAAAATAGCGCTCCACACGTTGTAGCTATCCATCCACATTCTCTTCTTCCTCCCCTTTAAATATCGACACCTCCATTTTTCGTAGCCTCATGTCAAAAAGGGGTATCTCACGGATATTTGGTGCACATGGTACTCCAACTCCCTCATCCACCACCGGGTTAGTTTTTTGTTCACTTTTTTCTTCTTGAACTTGTTCCTCATTCATTATTCCCTTTCCCTTGTCCGTAATCATTCTTTCACTAGATGTGGATCCTTTTGAAGCACTTCCCATCACTCCCATCCTGTGTATTAACAATTTCATATCCTCACTCAATTTTTACAGATTATCCTCAATCTTTTGTTCAGCCATTGTACTTCGAACTTCTGCTTCCGCAAATTGTTGATACCACACTTCGAACTTCTGCTTCCCTGGTATCACTTTTAGCTGATACCACACTTAGCCTGTTGATCAATGATCTAGATCAATCTAGTATCCTGGTAGAATCTTTTTCTCACTTCTTATCTTAAATTATGAAGGTGACATTCCTGAACTAGAGCTATATTTTGTTATTATAAACAATGAATATGGAAAGCAAATTGAAGAAGAGCTACTTCCTGGAGGAAAAAACCGTCGTGTCACCTGTGAAAATGTCATCACATTCATTCATCTTGTTGCCAATCATCGTTTGAACTTTCAGCATAGTTTGTCCCTTGTTTATCCAATGTGTCTCCCTACTCCAATGTTGATTGAAAACATGTCCTCCTCAGATACGAAAACAAAGTTCTCATTTTTTGAGAGGGATTCAGCAGCTTATACAGAAAGAATGGATCAACATGTTCAATGAGCATGAATTCCAGGTATCACTATACCTTTGAAGAAATTCTACCAGAGCTAAATAGCGATCAAATCGGTTACGGTATTCTTCTACATTCGTTTTCTGTTTGATTGAGAAAAATCTTCCAACCAAAGTTCCTTCTCGAATTGATCGAAACTGTACAAGCATTCGTTCTTTCAGGGCAGCCCAATTCTTAAAAACTTCCAACTCTTCTTGTGCTTGGTACCAATCCAATGCCAGATCATCAAAACTAATAACGCCTGTGGTTAATTTCTTTGAATCGGTAAGATCATGTATCTTAAAGAAGCGATAGGCTCTAAATGTGAGACTCATTTCTAATTTGAGTAATGAAGTAAAATTTGCCTAGGTATTAAGAATTTGGCATTTGAATAAATCCATGAAAAGGATTAAGTGATAAAAAATTTTATGGTTAAGTATACGTTATTGTGATTCAGTGGGTAGTTCGCGAAGGAAGTTGTGCGACTCATTTCTAATTCGAGTAAGCAAGTAAAATTCGGCTAAGAATTAAGAAGTTGGTGTTCGAATAAATCCATGGAAAGATTAAGTGATATGATCTTTTACGGTTAAGTATACTTTTTTGCGATAAGTGGGTAGTTCGCGAAAGAAGTTGTGCGATAAGAAGCCAAAAAGTCTTTGCGTAAGTTAAGAAATGAAAGTTTTGAGTGTTAGACTAGGAGTTTTGGGTGGTCTTCGTGAGAAGAACCAAGTGTTTCGTGGAGAAGAAGTCTACGAGGAAGCCTTGGAGTTTAACTTCACGATAAGAGTTCTATGCGAGTAAAAGTTGGTTAGTTCACGTGGAACGTTTCTTATAATATGTTCAGAAGTGAGTAGATAGTTGAGGAAGTCCTATGTTCAAAAGTGAGTAGTTTAGGAGGGTCCTATGTTCAAAAGTTTGCTGGTGTGTATCTTTGTTGGCTCAACATGTTTTGAATACGTTTTAGGTTAGATTGAGTTTGTTGCACTTGGTTGTCATTTTTGGTCTTGAAATGCTTTTTTCAACCTTTTTGGTAGATTATGAGTTACGAACCTACATTTAGGATTTGCTAGGTCGTTTTGAAAACTCAAGTAATACCTAGACACGTTTTGAGCACGTTTTAGGTTGGTTTGAACTAAGTTTGTTACACTTACACACTTGGTAGCCATTTTGGGTCTTGTAGTGCTTTTTTCACACTATTGGAACTTTTTTCGTAGGTTATGAGTTACGAACCTACACGTAAGCTGTTTTAGGTCGTTTTGAAAGTTCAAGTGACACTTAGACACATTTTGTTCAAGTGATACTGTTTTAGGTCGTTTTCAAGTGAACTTTTTTCTTCTTGTATTGACTGTTTTACTATTTCTTCATGGTTTGTATTCATGGTATTTATTTTCGTAATGAATCTTTCATGTTCTGGTAAACATTGCAGAAACACATAATTTCAGCAATCGGTCAAAGAGTTGAAGGAGAAAACAGAAGTACTTAAAGGTCACATGAAGACCTAAAAGTTAGGTAATTTTTTGAAAACTTTTTTCTTCGTCTTGCTTAGTTTTAGTGGTATTTGTTAACAGGCTGAGACATACTCTTGTATGCCAAGGCTGGGTGGCCAATTCAATGGATGGCCTGAGACGGTGAAATGACGAGTGTAGAACAAAGTAGACAATCGAGCAGATTTACAAGTAGGAGGATGGTGTTTGGTCTTACTCTAAAGCTACTGCTAGAAAGGTGATTCTCCCTTTATTTACACATGTTATCTATATTTAATTACTGTTTTTATGTGATGGTGAATAAATATTTAAGTCGTTTCAAGTTTTTACATCATGCTTGAGTTAATACATTTCCCAACTCGCACTAATTTTAAAGTTGAGACTAAGTTTGTTGCACTTACACACTTGGTTGCCATTTTGGATTTGGAGTGCTTTTTCTACATTTTTTGAACTTTTTGGTAGGTTATGAGTTATGAAGTAACACTAAAGCATTATTAGGTCGTTTTTAAAGTTCGAGTGATACTTAAACATTTTTTGAACACCCTTTAGGTTGCTACAAACTAAGTTAGTTTTACATACAGCCATGGTTGCCATTTTGAGTCTTGAAAGATTTTTTTTCACACTTTTTGAAATTTTTGGTAAGTTATGAGTTATAAACTTACACTTAAGCGGTGTTAGGGTGTTTGAAAACTTATACGTGTTTTCAATACTTGTTAGGTTTGTATAGAACTAAGTTCGTTGCACTTACACACTTGACATTTTGGGTTTTGGAGTGTCTTTTTCAAAAAATTTGAACTTTTTGCTAGGTTATGACTTATGAACTTGTATTGAATATTTGTTAGGTCGTTTTGAAAGTTCAAGTGAAACTTAGACACGTTTTGAACTCGTTTTAGGTTGGTTTGAAACTAAGTTTTACACACATTTGATTGACATGTTGGGTCTTGAAGTACTTTTTTCATACTTTTTGAAATTTTGGTAGGTTGTGAGTTACAAACTTACACTTAAGCATTGCTTGGTCGTTTTGAAAATTCAAGTGATACTTACACACGTTTTGAATACATTTTAGGTTAGATTGAGTTTGTTGCACTTGGTTGTCATTTTTGGTCTTGAAATGCTTTTTTCAACCTTTTTGGTAGATTATGAGTTACGAACTTACACTTAGGATTTGCTAGGTCGTTTTGAAAACTCAAGTAATACCTAGACACGTTTTGAGCACGTTTTAGGTTGGTTTGAATTAAGTTTGTTGCACTTACACACTTGGTTGCCATTTTGGGTCTTGTAGTGCTTTTTTCACAATGTTTAACTTTTTTCGTAGGTTATGAGTTACGAACCTACACGTAAGCTGTTTTAGGTCGTTTTGAAAGTTCAAGTGAAACTTAGACACGTTTTGAGCATGTTTTAGGTCGTTTTGAGTAAATGGTATGTATGTTGTGATTGTTTGATTGCATGTATGATACCTTATTGAGATGTGAATGCTTGATTGAGAAGCTGATAGAACACCAAGTAATGGTTCTTATTTGTTCATTAAGCAACCAAACTATTACAGAATACAATACTCAAACCAGTCTTGAAAACACAGAACAAATAAGTACTATTACAGACAATAACCAAGTACAAAATAAAACATTCAAACATCAAAAGTAGTTTACGATAATGGAAAACACTTTCTAAGATTAAAGTAACTGAACAACTTCTGTAATTCTGCTCTCCAGAAAATACAGCCCCTCCACTTCCAGAAACTGATTAACCAACCCCCATCTTTCCTTCCATCTCTCCCTTTTAACCTCCCCCCTGTAACTAACTGCTGTCCCCACTAAGGTGGTTTCCACTTCCTCCAATTCCATCACCTGTGCACGTGCAATTCCACTTGTCTTTCTTCTGCTATATTGTATTGCAATTGGTGGTCTATCATTACTCTCCCTCTCCAAAGACACCTTGTTCTCAAGGTGGGAAATGAGGAAGCTTTTGTGTAAAATCATCACAATTCTCCCATGTAGCCTCATGAGGTGGTATTCCTTTCCAACTAACAAGCACTTCCCACTTCTTTGTTGCTGGATTTTTAGGATAGCCAAAATTGTCTGCTGGTAGTAACTCTTGAAATGTAGGAACATCATCAATTCCATATAGTTCGGTAAATGTCATTCCTCCCTCCATAGCTCGACATTTTGTCAAGAAACCGTAATCAGATGGTGTCCATGTCTCCATCATGTGTTACAGACTCACTCTAGTCTTTGTCAAACTCGGGTCACCCCTTATAACAACATTCTTTTCATTTTGTATGAAAGTTAAAGTGAGTTTCCGCCAATCCACTTCAGTTACCCCAACGTGTGCAGCCATTGCATTCCAAGGATGACATCATGATAGAACACTGATGTAGTGTTTCTATTATATTGACAATTCAAACACAACTTACAACATAAGCAAACCGTGAACCTCAGAAAATGAGTCACGTTACATATAATTCACAAACATCAAACAAAGAAAACCTCCTAATCCAAAATTCCGAACAACAAAATACTAATAAGCAAACCAGAATATAGAACACCAATCTTCTGCTTCCCCTGTCTTTCAAGGAGTATTGCAGACCTTTTCCTTCACTCCGAAAACTCACTTTAACAAAGAGGCAGCCACATTTTCAGGTACAGAAAATAAAGTAGGTAGTATGTAGGAAGGCTAACCAGAACTGAGTTGCATAAGGTTTGTCTTCCGCCTCTAGAGATGTTATATCTTTTCCAACTTTCAAGTTTCTTGTGAATTCGATCAATGACTGGTTGCCAAAAAGACTTTTGTCGAGGGTAGCCTCCCAAAGGGAGACCTAAATATATAATCGGAAGCTGGAATAAAAAGAGAAGAGTATCATCGACAAATTGAAGCAAAGGGAGGTGGATCAAGTCTTTGCCAACAAGGAAACCTTCAAACTGGCTGTTAATATGAAGCTTGTTTATGATTTCTCCTAAAACCTCACTTACTAGGAGGAATAAAAAGGGGGAGAGGGGGTCCCCTTGGCAGATACCTCTAGATGCTGTTATCCGGCCTCTAGGCTTACCATTGATGAAGACTGAATACTTTGGAATTTTTAGGCAGCCCATTATCCATGATATCCATTTTGAACTAAACTTTTTCAAAGATAAATTTTTTTCTAAAAAGTTCCAATTCACCCTATCGAAGGCTTTTTCCAAGTCAAGTTTTAAAATCCATCCTTTTTTCTGTTTTGCCCTATAATCTTCCACGGCCTCGTTAGCAATTAATATTGGGTCAAGAATTTGCCTACCTTCAATAAAGGCGCTTTGAGTGGGGCTTATAATTGCATCCATAACTTGTTTTAGACGTTCAAATAAAACCTTTGCAACGACCTTGTATGCTAACGTAGTAAGGCTGATTGGACGGAAATCCTTGACTAGAGTCACATTCTCTTTTTTCTGCACTAAACAAATAAAGTTTTCTTGGAATGCAAATATTGGGTGATTAAGAACTTGTTTTAGACATTCATTAGTCACAATCCTTGACTAGAGTCACATTCTCTTGTTTTAGACATTCATTAGTGATTTGAAGATATTCTTGAAAATAGACCATTGGGTGATTAAGAACTTCACTGTGAAGCCATCCGGGCCTGGAGCTTTATTGTTGCCAAGTGCCTTTAATGCCTTAAAAATCTCCTCCACTGAAAATTGGGTAACAAGAGCCTCATTCTGAATTGAGGAAACACAAGACCAATTACTGTTAATAGGGATGAATCTGTCCCCCGGAATTCTGGTATAAAGTGACTCAAAAAATTCCAGCACAAGCCTTTCAATGTCGCGGAATGAAGTCGAGACAACCCCATCATCATTTTTTAATTCAGTTATGAGGTTCCTTCTTTTTTTCGCATTTAGAAAGCGGTGGAAGAAGCCCGTATTCTCATCACCCAAAGAAAGCCAATTGAGTTTACTCTTCTGAATACAATTACGCTCTTCATTTTGATAAATACTAAGTAATTCCGCTTGCAAAGCAGCTCTAGAATTCAACTCTTCTTGATTTAATCCAATCAACTCAGCCACAGAATCATATTTTTCTAATTTTGACATCAAGGATTTCTCTGTTTTTTTTTTTACCTTAGCTTGCGCAGCAATATTCCAAGCTTTTACTGCCAATTTAACTGATCTCAACTGCTCATGAAGAATGAAACCAGCCCATCCCTGGAAGTTAGAGTTGCTCACTGTTTCAACAATAATCTGATTAGAATCACTGGACACCAACCAGCTGTTACAAAACCGAAAAGGAGAGGGACCCCAAAGAAAAGAACCAGCCTCCAAGAATAAAGGAAAGTGATCCGAGAAGATGCGTGCTTTTCGAGAAACCCGAGAATTTTCAAAACAAATATCCCACATCTGATTTATGAAGAATCAGTCTAATAATGATCTTCAAGGAGAATTACCGTCTCTAGACCAAGTGAACCTTCCATTTTGTAATGGAATTTCCATGAGAGAAGGGCCAAACGGTATGCAACGATCATAAATGAACCAATGAATCTTGGGGCCAATTTGGAGTGCTTAAAACGGCTGAGAGAGGACTGTCGGTAAGGGCGTAACTTCACATAAACCCAATCATGAACCTCAAACTGCACCTCCCGTCTTTTAGCATTAGCATATTTGACCATTCGCTGCTGTGCTTTCAGTAAATTGGCCTTCAAAACGCCCAAAATTTCATCTCTTTCTTTCATCAAATGGTCTACTTCATCATTCACCCGGCTCGAGCCCTTCACATATGGTAATATAGAGGGGGTGGTCGCCCATAGAGGGCCTCGAAGGGGGTCATCAATGTGGCTGTACGGACTGTTGTATTATAGCTCAATTCAGCCCAAGCTAGCCATTTAACCCATTGTTTAGGTGTGTTCATAGAAAAATACCCTAGATACGTCTCCACCCCTCGATTGACAACTTCCGTTTGACCATCTGTTTGGGGGTGGTAAGTGGTGCTTCGTCTCAACTGAGTTTCCAACAACCTCCACAACTCTTCCCATAATAGACTTGTGAAAATACGATCACGATCCGACACTATACTTCAGAGGCATCCATGCAAACGAATAATCTCTCGCATAAAAACAGCAGCAACCACTTTTGCACCAAATGGATGTTTCAAGGGGATGAAATGTGCATACTTGGAAAGAAGATCCGCAACTACCAATATAACATCATAACCCTCGGATTTGGGAGGCCCTCAATAAAATCCATACTAATATCTTCCCACACACGGTCCGGAATGGGTAATGCTTGAAGAAAACCAGCCGGAGTTAAAGACAAGTATTTGGCTTGTTGACACACGGAACATTCAGCAACATAGGTGCGGATATGGGCTGTCATACCTCGCCAATATACCTCCCTTGCTAGCCTTTGATATGTTTTCAATGCACCATGATGTCCCCCTATCTGGCTGTTATGGAATTCAGCTAATAATAAAGTAATATCAGGTGAATCCTCCTCCTTGTAGCGAATATCCCTCTGGAGCTTGTTGTCCATTTATCAAGGATAGTCGAATATTGTTAAGAGATTCATTTCCAGCCACTTGATCGATGAAAACTGAAGGGTTTAGCCCGCCCACAATACTTACGAGGCCCAATTCAAATACCGGTGGTAATCTCTATAAGGCATCGGCTGCTTTGTTTTCCAATCCTTTCTTGTACTCAATCACAAAATCATACCCCAATAGTTTAGCGATCCATCTCTGATATTCTCCCCCGATAGCCCGTTGTTCAAGAAGAAACTTCAAACTTTTCTGATCTGTACGCACCACAAAAGGCTTACCCAATAGATATGGTCGCCATTTTTGAACAGCCAGCACTATTGCCATAAGCTCCCGTTCATAAACAGCCTTAAACCTATGGGTAATAGGTAAAGCTTGACTGAAAAAGGCCACTGGTCGTTGATTTTGCATTAGGACAGCCCCAATACCCACACCCGAAGCATCAGTTTCCAGCACAAAACTTTGTGAAAAATCAGGAATACCTAGCATCGGGACAGACATCATTGCTGACTTTTAACTGCTGAAATGCGTTCTCGGTCGTCTCATTCCACTTAAAGTTACCTTTTTTTAACAGTTGTGTCAAGGGGGGCAGCACAATAGAACCGTAGTTTGCAACAAATTTCTGATAATACCCCGTTAGCCCCAAAAAACCCACCTAGCTCCTTCACGTTCTTGGGTGCTTGCCATTTAACCATCGCTTCTATTTTTGTTGGATCCGCTGCCACCCCCTCTGAAGAAATAACATGGCCCAAGTATTCAATTTTGTCAACCGCAAATTGGCATTTTTTAAAGTTGGCTACCAGTTGATGAGCTACTGGAGTTTCCAAAACCATTGCCAATTGGTGCAAATGCTCGTCCAAGGACTTGCTGTAAATTAAGATGTCATCAAAGAAAACCAAAACAAACTTGCGTAAATATGGGCGAAGAACATCACTCATGATTGATTGGAATGTTGCCGGAGCGTTTCAACCCAAACAGCATCACAAGGAATTCATAGGGCCCCTCGTGGGTTCGAAACGCTGTTTTGTGAACATCGGCTGCCCGCACCCGAATTTGCTGATAACCTAACTTTAAATCAATTTTGGAGAATATGGTTGCCCCAAATAATTTGTCTAACAGTTCATCAACAACGCAAAATCAACGCAAAATCACGTTTTGGCCCAAATAATTTGCTGATAACCTAACTTAGACACGTTTTGAGCATGTTTTAGGTCGTTTCGTTATGAGGTTCCTTCTTTTTTCGCATTTAGAAACCGGTGGAAGAAGCCCGTATTCTCATCATCCGAAGAAAGCCAATTGAGTTTACTCTTCTGAATAAATTACGCTCTTCGTTTTGATAAATACTAAGTAATTCCGCTTGCAAAGCAACTCTAGAATTCAACTCTTCTTGATTTAATCCAATCAACTCAGCCACAGAATCATATTTTTCTAATTTTGACATCAAGGATTTCTCTGTTTTTTTTTTACCTTAGCTTGCGCAGCAATATTCCAAGCTTTTACTGCCAATTTAACTGATCTCAACTGCTCATGAAGAATGAAACCAGCCCATCCCTGGAAGTTAGAGTTGCTCACTGTTTCAACAATAATCTGATTAGAATCACTGGACACCAACCAGCTGTTACAAAACCGAAAAGGAGAGGGACCCAAAGAAAAGAACCAGCCTCCAAGAATAAAGGAAAGTGATCCGAGAAGATGCGTGCTTTTCGAGAAACCCGAGAATTTTCACCCTCCAACTTGGTATGTTTTTCCTCATATTTTCCTCCCATCATCGTCCAATCACTGACATCAACCATGCTGTCAACTCACTTGATGATCCTTCTAGTACTTCTTCCATCGTTGTCTTCCCTTTGATCATTCCTTCAATATATTTCAACAGTGTTTCTGGTTGCTGTTGTTGCTTCTCAGCCTGTACTCCTAACCTCTCAATACTCTTCGCCAAAGATGACACGTTTTCCTTGATTGTTGGCAAATTATGTAATTCTGCTCGAATGCCGGATATTTCTTGATCTACCATTTCCAACTTTTCCTCAATTCGCTTTTGAGCCATGATATAGAACTTCACAGATTCGATTTCTCCGATACCAAAATGATAGAACACCAAATAGTGTGTTCTACTAATTTATTAATCAGCCAAACATGTTCTAACACAGTCTTGAAAACAAAGTACTCGACAATTTGGAAGACAGGAAGCCCTAGAAGAGTGAATATCACGCTTTGGAGAATGCGAAATGGACTATGAACTGTGCAGAAGTTTTGCAAATGAAACCTCCCTTTCTCAGTTTATCTCCTCATGTTTGTCCCTTGTGTTTGCATGCTTTAGAAGATTTACATCATATTTTCTTCTCCTGCCTACATGCAAAGAAGTGTTGGTTTTGGCTTACTTGGCTATCTTCATTTGAATTGGGTTTTCGACTATAGATTTAGGAGAACGCGGTCCAGCTTATTTCATGTCCCATTCTCAAGAAGAAACCAAGATTGATTTGGTTAAATGCAGTAAAGGCCATTTTACCAGAAATTTGGTTTGAACATAATCAACTAACAATTTAACTGATCTCAACTGCTCATGAAGAATGAAACCAGCCCATCCCTGGAAGTTAGAGTTGCTCACTGTTTCAAGAATAATCTGATTAGAATCACTGGACACCAACCAGCTGTTACAAAACCGAAAAGGAGAGGGACCCCAAAGAAAAGAACCAGCCTCCAAGAATAAAGGAAAGTGATCCGAGAAGATGCGTGCTTTTCGAGAAACCCGAGAATTTTCAAAACAAATATCCCACATCTGATTTATGAAGAATCAGTCTAATAATGATCTTCAAGGAGAATTACCGTCTCTAGACCAAGTGAACCTTCCATTTTGTAATGGAATTTCCATGAGAGAAACCACTATCTGATCGTAATTCTAATTATTTACTTGGCCTTGTTTCTTTGTAGGCAGTGATAGAAAATACCAGAGCAAATGATATACACAAGCGAGTTCCCTTTTTAGTACCGTTTACTAGCAAGGTTAAGATTTTCACTGTAAGCAAGTTATTTTTTTGGTTTCCTTATCCACAATATTGAATTTCTTGGATGACTGTTAGTTATAGAAATATGTAAGATATTTTTTATTTATGGTTACTTTCTCTATAACTCATTTCACAGACACAACTAGCAGCAGCTAGGCAAAGGAATGGATCTCTTGCTGTTTTTGCCAGAAACCGGTTTAGAATTCGACGAAATCATATATTGGAAGATGCTTTCTGTCAGATGAGTGCATTGTCTGAAGTTGATCTTCGAGGATCGGTAATTTCAGACTTCCATGATTTATGAAAAATGAAATTGTTATCTTACTTTTTTCTATCTTTTTCTTTGCCCTCGTGAAAACGACCCCTTCCCTCTTCTGCATCCTATAGTTGCAGAGTTGCTTGTAATTGTTTATTAGTTTTTTCTTGTTTGTGTTGGGTCAATTGCTTCACTTTTCTGCATGCAGATACATGTGTCTTTTGTTAATGAATTTGGAGTTGAGGAGGCAGGAATTGATGGTGGTGGTATTTTTAAAGATGTCATGGAGAACATTACACGGGCAGCCTTTGACGTGCAGTATGGTTTATTTAAGGTTATCACGACATTCCTTATTATTAGCATGGCATGGCTTTGTTAATCCTGTAGTATTATTGGATAACATGAAGCGTGATGAGACAGCCATAGTTGTTTGAAATCGCTTTTCAAAATAAAAATAGTTGTGAGATCACATTTCAATATAAAAATTGGTTGCTTGAAATCTATTTCATAAAATTTCAGTAATATGTGGGTATGTATTGTTCATTTTTTCTAATATAAGTTATTTTCTGCTTGGTAATCCAGCAAATTGCTGACCATTTGCTCTACCCCAATCCTGGTTCGGGAATGATACATGAGCAACATCTCCAGTTTTTCCATTTCCTCGAAGTTCTTTTGGCAAAGGTATGGCCATAATTCCCAATCATACATGGAATTTACTTTGGTTGATTAGTTTTTTCTTTTTCTGGATAAGGATATCCTGGTCTTGGCCTTATCATGGAAGATTCTTATATATCTTTCACCCCATACTTTGGTTGAATTTTGGAACATCAATGAATCGCCTGACATTCATAAATACAATGTCATAATTTGAAATCTGCTGTCTTCCTACATTATGCATGTTTTTCTGTTATTGAAGTTGCTGCCCGGTTGTGCTAAAAGTTCTCAAGCAGTCATGCTAAAAGATCTCAATCACATTAAATGATTTTTGACAGGATGTTGTTGTTGTCTTACCCTTCTTCCTGTAGGTCATGTTTGAAGGAATTCTTGTTGATATACTTTTTGCAACATTCTTCTTGAGCAAGTTAAAACAGAAGTAAGGTTTTTAAAGATTTACTGTCTTACTGTTTTGTATTTTGTGCTGATCCACTAATCGTAGTATTGATGGTCATGACAATGACTAGTTGCAAGTTACTTGAATTTTTAGGGTTCTAAAAATCTTACATTTTATTATGGGTGCACTGCCTACTAATGAGATTGTCAATTGCTAACTTCCAAATGTTGAATTTGGGATTTCCATGCTACATTCACTTTCTTGATCTGCAATTACAGAGCTACTCTGTACTGGAATAAAGTCTCATCTGAACTGTACATTGCTTTTGATGCTGTAATTGCAAAGCTAGGAAATCTTTATGTATAATGCCTTTTTTTTTTATCATTTATTAATGAAAATGAGAAGCCTTTTTATAAGCTGGAGATTACAAGAGTTGTTAAACTAACTTGGGGTTGAGTTAGTTTACTTATAACTAACTCAAGATACAAAATTGTTAATTCAAATAACTAATCCTAAACTATAAAAATGGTCATTCAAACACCTCCTCTAGGATAAAACTCAAGAAACATAAAGAAGGGGGATGTTCTACATTAGCTTTTGTCAAGGCTTTAGCCAAAATTTTATTTATCAAATGGTAAGGAAAAATCTGGCAGTGGTAAGATTGGGAGAGTCATTGTAGCCATCTTTAAATTCTCAAAAGCTTCAGCAGCTGCAACAGTCCATTCATATGCTCCTTTCTTCAATAATTGAGTCAAAGGAGCAGCCACACTTCCATAATTCATTACAAATCTTCGATAATATCCTGTCAACCCAAGAAATCCACGAACTTCACGGACATTAGTGGGCACGGGCCATTCTTTGATAGATCTAATTTTCTCGGGATCAACCTCTACACCCTTGCCCGAAATTATATGGCCAAGATACACCCTTGCCCGAGAGTCCATATTTGATTCAACACATACTCAAGCATGTGACAACCTTCTCTTATCGAATTTTATGTTGTTGTTGAATTTAAAGAAATCAAATAATTATCAATCAACTTTTAAAAAATTAAAAATTTGTTTCTAGACATCCATATTCTTACCGATTAAATTCAACTTACATATTCTCTTTTTTACTTAATATCTAAAATTTACATATACTTTAAAATTTATTGGTAGGGAGATGAATCCTTTCTTAGGAACGTTTTGGGGAGCATGGAGGCTGTTTATTTAAGTTGGAAGCCTGCTGCAAAATCTGTTTTGGAGTTTGTTCGATCTGTCCATGATGATACAAATTTGTTATGATCATACTGCATTTTGAAGTTTTGGGGTATTTTTCTTCCATTTCTTTTCTTCTTCCAATTTCTGCTTATCTTTTTATTCTTTCTTCTGTATATTATTTTCTAATGGTCACTTGTTGTGCAATAGCTTTCTTTTAAGTCATTGGCTACTTGTTGTGAAATGGTGTCACTTCTTAGGAACGTTTTGGCGAGCATGGATGCTGTTTATTTTAGTTGGACGCCCACTGCAAAATCTGTTTTGGAGATTGTTCGATCTGTTCGTGATGATACCAATCTGTTATGATCCTATTGCACTTGCAACTTTTAGGGTATTTTTCTTCCATTTCTTTTCTACTTCCAGTTTCATTTTCAATTTCTGCAAATTTTTTAGTTTTTCATATGTATATTGTTTTCCAATGGTCATTTGGTTTCATTTTCAATTTCTGCAAATTTTTTAGTTTTTCATATGTATATTGTTTTCAATGGTCATTTGTTGTGTGGTGTCTTTCTTGTAAGTCATTGGTTACTTTGTAAAGAGAAACACATTATGCACTATGTCATCGTTCTACTCTTTCTGCAACATTTCCATAAAGAAGCAAGAAAATAGCTAGCAGGCAGATCAAACTTCCTTAAATATTCAATTGGCCATTTCGCCTTTTTGGATTTAACATTCTGCATTTGTGTCGTTACCCTTAAATCTCCTCACATCTCTTTGTTCTTCCAACAATCGTTAAGAAAAATTCCTGTAAACCGAACCCCATGTATTCCCTTTTCTCCTCACTCGCCAGAATTTTGCCCACTCTCCAAACAAAATCATTTCAGCCTTACTTTTGTTCACTACCCATTTCCAAAAATTTCATTTCCCTCTGAAAATCTTTGTCGATGGCCAAACCTGTGGCTGGAAACCGAATGTTCTCGATCATGTCCAGTGCTGAACCTCCCGATGGACGGCAAGGATCAAGGGTTAAGGTTGGTTTTTCTATTTTTGTTGGTTAGAGTTCGTGTTCTGTTTTTTTTTTTACTTTGAGTTAAATCCTTTCTATTTGAAGAAATTAAAGTTATGGGGTGTGATGCATGTTGGCAGGGAGCTGATTCCTTAAAAGTTGGTTAGTGTTCTTGTTCTGTTTTTTTTTTTTACCTTGAGTTAGTTACATTGTTTTTTGTAGGGAGCTGAATCCTTTCTTGGGAACGTTTTGGGGAGCATAGAGGCGGTTTATCTGAGTCGGAAGCCCGCTGCAAAATCTGTTTTGGAGTTTGTTCGATCTGTCCATGATGATACAAATTTGTTATGATCATACTGCATTTTGAAGTTGTGGGGTATTTTTTTTCCATTTCTTTTCTTCTTCCAATTTCCGCTTATCTTTTATTCTTTCTTATGTTTATTATTTTCTAATGGTCACTTGTTGTGCAATATCTTTCTTTTAAGTCATTGGCTACTTGTTGTGAAATGGTGTCACTTCTTAGGAACGTTTTGGCGAGCATGGATGCTGTTTATTTTAGTTGGACGCCCACTGCAAAATCTGTTTTGGAGTTTGTTCAATCTGTTCGTGATGATACCAATCTGTTATGATCCTATTGCACTTGCAACTTTTAGGGTATTTTTCTTCCATTTCTTTTCTACTTCCAGTTTCATTTTCAATTTCTGTAATTTTTTTAGTTTTTCATATGTATATTGTTTTCCAATGGTCATTTGTTGTGTGGTGTCTTTCTTGTAAGTCATTGGTTACTTTGTAAAGAGAAACACATTATGCACTATGTCATCGTTCTACTCTTTCTGCAACATTTTGTAAGGATTCAACTTGCTTACTTCACTATTTCTCCCTTACAATGGCCAAAAACAGAGGTAGCCCTCTGCTATCTTTATTTATATATAGCCAAAATGAGTACAGAAAAACATAAAGATTCAAGAAAAACAAGGAATAATGAAGACAAACCTGTTGGAATTTTTTGTCCTAAAACTCGTAGTTTGTAAATCATATTCTATTCAATAAAGTTGTTATTGAGAAATTAAATATTATAATCTTAAATCCAATAAATCAAAGTTCCAAGGCTATTTTTTGAATAAACTTGAACTTTATGTGTAAACATAAACGTGGATCAAGTTCGAGTATATAGCCTAAATAGTCTATAGTATATGAAATAAAGGTTGGGCGCCTTATTTTGAGAGACTATGGATGCGGCCTACTTTGTAGTACAAACGATGTGATCCTAATCGTTCATGTAGAGACATGAAAGTGGGGGCATCCTATGTAAAATGTTTACATAAGACTGAACCATGAATTAGTCATTTTTACGTTATAACACCGTTTACTGTTTAAAACTGACTATCTCAATTATTGATGACCTAGGTAACTTAGTCTTAATCCTGAGTTAACTATGAACTCCTGTTCATACGAGATTATCCTTAGATCTGCATAGGTGAGGGCAGCTCATCAGCGTTGGCCCAATAAGCCTCCCATTTCAGGGGTAAGATCGGGTGGATAGCTGGGAACATAGGGTACAAGATGGAATTCACTCCTACCCGCTTTAGGGTTAGTAGATAGGTTGCTCTCTTAAGCACTGAATCCAAGTCTTGAACAAGGGGCCCCACCCTCTCATTGGCCGAGAGGGATTAAGTTTATAGGTTGAACCTTAAACCAATTGTTCAATAGTGGATTAGTGGGACTTAAGGAGCAAGATGTAATCTTGGGGGTAAAACGGTATTTTGACCCAGCCAAGGTTACGAGCAACCTGTGAAGGATTAACTTACTGATTATGGTTTTATCAAATGGACACAAATATATCTATAGTGAGGGGAGTGCAACTACGGGACTTTAGTGGAATGACCCGTTAGTTAACGAATGTTGATTAACTCGGTTTAAAAGAGTTTAGCTAGTTAATCTTGAATCGTTGGAGCCCATGATCTATAGGTCCATTAGGTTCCTCTGCTAGCTCATATGGATTAAACTTAGAACAGTGTGATGAAATAAGTCGAATTGTTCGAATAGGGAGAAGAAAGGACAACCGACATATACAGTGATATAATCGTCGGTCTTCTAATTAGAAATAGAGCTTTATGTTTTACATACTATAAGTATGAATGCGGATTCATACTAAGAAGCTCGGAATTGGTCAAAAATAGTAAAAAGTCAAAATGTTGACTTTTGACTTTGAAAAGTCAAACTTTGACCGGCCTTATATTCAAATGTGATTTGAATTTTGGAAAAATGAATGCGGATTCATGCTCGGGAGGTTGGAATTAGTCAAGACGGACAAAATGGTAAAAAGTCAAAATATTGACTTTTGACTTAGAAAAGTCAAAGTTTGACTTTTGACTAGAAAAATCTAATGACCATTTTACCCTTGGACTAAGTTAGTGGGAAAATCCAACATTTTGTTGGATAATCCACTAACTCTTAGTGGGATATGTGGCTATATGAGATATAGACACCTAGCCCACTAAGTTCCACTAATTGTTAGTGGAATATTAGGTGTTGAGATTTGGCAATTGAATTGCATGCATTTTTGCATGTAATTAGGCTATAAATAGAGATGTTTTCAAATGTTGAAGAACTTTTGCCTCTTTTATCATTTTTCATAATCTCAACAAAAGAAAAAAGAAAGCTTCCAATCTCATTTTATCTCCATTACTTTCTACACCAAAATTGGGTCCCACAACCCGGTTCTTTGTCTAGAGGATAACAGTTGAGTACTAGTGGTGGTCTCGGGTAGAATTGGTAAGAAGACATCAAACCTTTTGAAAGCTTCAAAGGTAATACTTCTTAAAACCCTAATTTGATTAGTTTATGGTTACATGTTAATTGTGGCAATTAGGGTAGAAAATCGATTCTTTTTCCGCTGTGCACGACTTAGTTCTATCAAAACCCAGCTTCCTCTAGGGAAAGACTGGATATTCCTCTAGGCTAAGCAGCCGCCAACTTCAGGATAAAAATAAAAGCTACCTCCCCTAGACCTAAAAAACCTATTTATATTCCTTCTCTCATCTTTCTCTTATTTCTGTGCCTGGGCCCCACCTGCACGATCTCCTCCTCTTTTTCCTTCCTCATTATTAATTTGTCCAATTACTTTTCTGCCCCTCCTTTGATATGTATGAATAATTAGAGGTCTTACAATACCCCGAGGCTCCAAGTTCACCTTGTCCTCAAGGTGAAACTGAGGGAACTGCTGATTCAATAGGTAAACTGATTCCCACGTTGCTTCACTGTCTGGTAAGTTCTTCCATTTGATCAGCCACTCATTGCCTCTTAGCTCCTTGTTCCACCTTATTCCCAGCACGTTTTCCGGCCACAATTGTAGTTCAAAATCCTCAGTTAGTATAGGCTGTTGTTGCTGGACTACATGTTGTTTTCCCAACTTCAGTTTCAGTTGAGACACGTGAAAGACATTGTGAATGGCGGCCTCGGGCGGTAGTTGCAATCGATAAGCGACCTCTCCTATCTCTTCAATAACCTCATACGGCCCATAAAATTTTGGGGATAGCTTTTCACATTTCTTCCGAGCTAGTGATCTTTGTCGATAGGGTCGTAGTTTCAAATACACTTCATCCCCAATTTTGAATTTGAGCTCCCTGCGGTTTCGGTCTGCCATTTTCTTCATTCTATTTTGAGCTATGCATAGGTTTTCCTTCAGTGCATTGAGTGCTAAATCTCTCTCCTTCAACATGACTTCTACGTCATTGTTAGGAGATTGCTTCCATCCATATGACAGCAGTGGCGGGGGAGTTCTTCCAAAAACAGATTGGTAAGGAGTAGTTTTGGTGGATGCGTGGAAGGTTGTGTTATACCATAATTCCGCCCAAGGGATCAGTTTATCCCATTTCTTCGGTTGTTCATTGCAAAAGCATCTCAAATAGGTCTCTAGGCATCTGTTTACCCTCTCGATTTGTCCATCGGTTTGGGGATGGAATGTCGTGCTTCTCTTCAAAATGGTGCCCATGGTAGTGAACAACTCCTTCCAGAAATTGCTAAGGAAGATCTTATCACGGTCGGTAATAATGGACTTGGGTATTCCATGTTTGCTGACCACTTTTTCCAAAAAAATTGAAGCCACTTGCTTGGCTGTGTACGGGTGTTTCAGAGACAAGAAGTAGGAGTACTTACTTAGGCGGTCGACGACTACCATAATCACGTTGTAACCTCCTGCTATTGGCAGCCCTTCAATAAAATCCATGGTCCAATCCTCCAATATCTTGTCGGGGATAGGAATGGGTTGCAGAACTCCCGCAGGCTTTGTAGCTTCGAACTTATTACGTTGACAAGTGTCACATTCTTCTACATATCTCTTGATATCAGCCTTCATTCCTTTCCAAAATAGTTCCCCACTCATTCTTTTATAGGTTCTCAAGAATCCCGAGTGCCCTCCTAATATGGAATCATGGAACGTGTGTAGAAGACTCGGAATGAGGGAGGAATTTCGCGGCAGCACCATCCTTCCTTTATATAGCAGCCTGCCATTGTTCCACTGGTATTTCCCACCTTGATCCACCTCTCCCTTAAGTTCGGCAATAATTTTCTGAAGTTATTGATCCATTTCAACTTCCTTCGCTATTATCTCTATATCAACTATGCCTGTGGTTGTCATTGTATTTAACTCCACCGAATGGTCCTTCCTTGAGAGAGCATCCGCCACCTTATTCTGCAGACCCGGCTGGTATAAGATCTCAAAGTCATACCCCAAAAGTTTTGTGAGCCACTTTTGGAATTGAGGCTGAACTTCCCTCTGTTCTAACAGAAATTTCAGAGCCTTCTGATCTGAAACAATTGTGAACTTTCTGCCCAGGAGATAATGTCTCCATTTTTGCACCGAAAGGACAACCGCCATCAATTCCCTTTCATAGATCGACTTACCCTGGGCTCTTGGGGACAGTTTCTTGCTGAAGAATGCGATGGGATGACCATTCTGTGATAAAACTGCACCTAAACCTACTCCTGAAGCATCAGTTTCGATTGTGAAGGGCTGAGACCAATCCGGCAATGCTAATACCGGTAAGGTTGTCATTGCTAGCTTCAGCTGGTCAAACGCTATTGTAGCTTCCTTATTCCAATGGAATGCATTTTTCTGAAGTAATTTGGTTAAGGGTGCAGCTATTTCTCCATAGCTTTTCACAAATCTTCTATAATACCCAGTCAGTCCAAGGAATCCCCTCAGCCCAGTTATATCTTTCGGCCGTGGCCAATTTACCATACTGCGAATCTTGTCCTCATCAGCCTCCACTCCTCTGCTGGAAATCAGATGACCCAAATATTGAACTTGGGAATGAGCAATGACAAATTTAGACCTATTTGCAAACAATTCATGGTCCCTCAAGATAGCAAAAACCATTCCTAAATGTTTCATGTGCTCATCTATGTCCACACTATAAACTAGAATGTCATAAAAAAAAACCAGGACACACCTTCGAAGGAATGGTTTGAACACCTCGTTCATGAGAGATTGGAAGGTGGCAGGAGCATTCGTAAGGCCGAAAGGCATCACCAAGAACTCATAATGTCCTTCATGCGTGCGGAAAGCTATTTTCTCCACATCTTCCTCCCTCATCCTAATCTGGTGGTATCCAGATTTAAGGTCTAACTTTGAGAAAACTGTCGCACCATGAAGTTCATCTAAGAGTTCTTCGATCACGGGAATTGGAAATTTATCAGCCACCGTTACTTGATTGAGTTTCCTGTAATCTACACAAAATCTCCACCCTCCATCTTTTTTCTTCACTAAGAGGACCGGGCTCGAATATGGGCTGCGGCTTGGACGAATCACCCCAGCTTGTAACATTTCTAACACCAATTTTTCAATCTCTTCCTTTTGTACATGGCCATACTTATATGGTCTTACATTAATTGGTTTCTGATCGGCCACGGTCAGAATGCGATGGTCTATGGCTCTCCTTGGCGGTAAACCCGTGGGCAACCTAAAGACATCTGCATATTGCTCGAGCAATCGCTGAACCATGGGTAATCCTTCTTCCTTTCCCTTCAATTCAGCTTCTGTTTCCGATTCTCCTTCATAGTTTACTTCATAGTTTTCGAATTCCAAGAGGAATCCTTGGTCCCCGGATTGCCACGTTTTCTCTAAGGTTCTCAATGAACATTCTGACTTCGTTAGAGAAGGGTCACCTTTTAGGATTATTCTTCTACCCTTCATCCAAAACGTCATGGTTAGGGATGGCCAGTGAACCTTCATGGTTCCTGTCGAATCTAGCCATTGCATCCCAAGCACCAAGTCTACCGTTCCTAACTCTACCGCTAGGAAATCTGCTACGATTGTTAACTCTTTTAACTTCACCTTCACCCTCTTGCAAATCCCACTTCCTTCACATTGGTTGCCATTCCCAATGGTAACTCCAAAACGAGTTCCCGGATCGATGCTCAGCTGTAGTTCATCTACCAACACTTGGCTGATGAAGTTATTGGTCGCCCCGCTGTCAATCAGAATAACTACTTCCCTTCCGTTCACATGTCCTTTTAATTTCATCGTCCCTTTTGATGTAACTCCCGTGATCAACCTCAATTCAATAGGGTTATCCATATTCAATTCCAGATGATTCAGTTCTATTACTTCGCTTGCCTCATCCTCTGTATCCTCTTCCCTTTTGTGGTCTTCTTCCTCATTTAGTATAAGGAGCATCCACTCTCTTTTTTCTCTCCCTTTACATCGATGGCCTGGGGCGTACTTTTCATTACATCTGAAACAAAGCCCCTTATCCAGCCTTGCTCTAAATTCCGTATCCGACAGCCGTTTAATTGGGGGATCTTTTTTCTGGTAATCATTTTTCAATGGAATAGTTACCTGCTTCATCACAAACTCTGTCTTTTTACTTTCTGTCTTCTCATTTTTTCCTTGAAATTTGCTGCTGTTCTCATTCCTTTTGGGCTCAACTATATCCAACTCTTCCATCGCCAGTTTTAATGCTATATTCCTATCATTCACCAGCTGAGCTTCCTTCATACATTCCTCTAAAGTTTGAGGGTGTCTGCTGATTACTTCCGCTTGCAGTGAGGGTTTCAGACCCGTTAAAAACGCATCCAGCAGAACACTTTCTGCCATGTCCGGGAGGGGGGCTGAGTATGTAACAAACTTCTTAACGTACTCGCTGTATGAGCCTTCTTGCTTAATACGGATTAATCTTGCCCCCAAGCTCTGCTGTCCTGTATCATTAAAGAAATCAAACATCCTTTCCTTCAAGTCCTCCCAAGATTCCACCCTCTTTCTACGATTACTCCATCTAAACCAGTCTACCTCTTCCTGTCCAAAACTCACGACTGCTACTTTGACCTTCTCAGCTTCCGGTAAGTCATTTATATCAAAAAAATGTTCTGCTCGGTACGCCCAGGATTCAGGGTTCACCCCTGTAAACAGTGGCATTTCTAATTTTTTGTACTTACTTCGGTCTGCGCTGCTTCCACCCGACTCGACTGTGGTTCCGGCCTCTTCCAGTTTTCCCTTCAGTTTCAACCTGATGTCGTCCGTAGTCCCTGCTTCTTCTTTTTTCTTAGCACCATGGTTTTCTCTTAGCTCGTCTGTCATTCGATCCATCGATTTCTTCATTTCCAGCATCATCTCCTTCAGACTCATAATTTCCTTTTCAGTACCTTCTACCCGTTCTTCTATCTGTCTTTGAGCCATCAGACGCGTGATCACCCCCAGTGTGGAGGCTCTGATACCAATATGTAAGGATTCAACTTGCTTACTTCACTATTTCTCCCTTACAATGGCCAAAAACAGAGGTAGCCCTCTGCTATCTTTATTTATATATAGCCAAAATGAGTACAGAAAAACATAAAGATTCAAGAAAAACAAGGAATAATGAAGACAAACCCAGCTTCCTCTAGGGAAAGACTGGATATTCCTCTAGGCTAAGCAGCCGCCAACTTCAGGATAAAAATAAAACCTACCTCCCCTAGACCTAAAAAACCTATTTATATTCCTTCTCTCATCTTTCTCTTATTTCTGTGCCTGGGCCCCACCTGCACGATCTCCTCCTCTTTTTCCTTCCTCATTATTAATTTGTCCAATTACTTTTCTGCCCCTCCTTTGATATGTATGAATAATTGGAGGTCTTACACATTTCCATAAAGAAGCAAGAAAACAGCTAGCAGGCAGATCAAACTTCCTTAAATATTCAATTGGCCATTTTGCCTTTTTGGATTTAACATTCTGCATTTGTGTCGTTACCCTTAAATCTCCTCACAATCTCTTTGTTCTTCCAACAATCATTAAGAAAAATCACTGTAAGCCGAACCCCACGTATTCCCTGTGCTACCAAGTTTACTTCCAATTTCAAGAGTGCCTTGATCCTTTGATTTACTTCCAATTTTTGGAGGCTGGTTTCAGCACAGGTGTGGTTTCCTTTTTATCATCATCACCTGACAATCTTTTCACGTTTTTTCCAGAAATAGATTTAGCTGATCCCTTCTTTCTCTTGACCTCTGATTGTTTTAAAGAACTCCCCCCACTCTTGCTGGTTCCATCACCCTTCCTAACAGACTGCTTCAATGTCTTAGTTTCAAAATCACTTGTAGTGTCATTAGTTTACATTTACATTTACGTTGAAGATATAATATTACATTTACGTCATTAGTTTTTGGATGAATTGGTGATTTAACATGCTCTAGAGTGGATAGTTTAGGAGGTCTGTTAGACCACCATTGTTATTTTACTTATAATAGAAGAAAGGAAAGTAAGGCACGTTAGTAATCAACACAGTTACTTATTCAAAAGGATGACAGTTATCTAAAACAGGAAGTTAAATGGATGAGAGGGAGATGGGAAAGGGCAGGCAGTTTTTAGTAAAAGGAAGGGCCTGCCAGAATTGTTCTGGTTTTAATTGTAGTATTTTGAATTGTGTTTATTTCTGTTTTGGATTAGGAGGGTTTCTTTGCTTGTTGTTTGTAATTTCTCTGTAATTTTCTTTCTATTGCAACTTTAAGTCTCAAATATCAATATAATAGAAACAGTACATAAGTGTTCTATCAAGGTTGTATGTTCAGAAGTGAGTAGATAGTTGGGGAAGTCCTATGTTCAAAAGTGAGTAGTTTAGGAGGGTCCTATGTTCAAAAGTTTGCTGGTGTGTATCTTTGTTGGCTCAACATGTTTTTAATTTATGATTGTTGTTGGTGGAGAGAGCGGAAGATGCCGGGGACAGTTTGGAGAAGATCAAGCGGCAGCTGGCCTCTGGGTCTGGTCGGAATTTGTTGCAGGGTCCCCTTCTAAAGCGATCTGAAACAGTAAACTAACGCATTGCAACTCTTTCTGTCTTTCCTGTTGATTTGAATTGATGGTTACTGCTTAATTGCGCTGCCTTTAGGAATTTGGCAAGCATGGAGGCTGTTTATTTGAGTCGGAAGCCCACTGCAAAATCTGTTTTGGAGTTTGTTCGATCTGTTCATGATGATACAAATTTGTTATGATCATATTGTATTTTGAAGTTTTGGGGTATTTTTCTTCCATTTCTTTTCTGCTTACGTTGTATTCTTTCTTACGTATATTATTTTCTAATGGTCTTGTTGTGCAATGTCTTTCTTTTAAGTCATTGGCTACTTTGTAAAGAGAAAAACAAAGTGAACTATGTCATCGTTCTACTCTTTCTACCCCATTTCCGTAAAGAAGCAAGAAAACAGCTAACAGGCAAATCAATCTACTTAAACATTCAATTGGCCATTTAGTCTTTTGGGATTTAACATTCTGCCATTCTTGTCGTTGCCCTTAAATCTCCTCACAATCTCTTTGTTCTTCCAACAATCATTGAAAAAATCCCTAGAATCGGAGCCCCTTTTCTCCACATCGGTCATAATTTTGTCCACTCTCCAAACAAAATCCTTTCAACCTTATTTTTCTTCACTACCCATTTCCAAAATTTTCATTTCCCTTGGAAAATCTTTGTCGATGTCGAAACTTGCGGCTGGGAACCGATAGTTCTCAATCATGTCCAGTGCTGTACCTCCCAATGGACGGCATGGATCAAGGGTTAAGGTGGATTTTTTTGTTATCGTTGGTTAGAATTCTTGTTCTGTTTTAGGACATAAATTCCAACACAAAGAATGTTTAAGTGTTAGCTTTCTCTACTCATAACCTACTCAAATATTAGAAAAAAGGACTTAACGACACAAATTGCATCCAAGTGTCCAGATGCAACACTATAGTGCCAAACAAACCTAACTAGTGTCCAAAATGTGCCTAAGATTTAAAGACAACCAAACGATGCTTAACTGTGAGCTTTTCCAATGCATAAGCTACCAAAAAGTGAGAAAAAAAGGTCTGAACAACCTAAAATCGCAACCAAGTGCCCAAATGCAACTACTATAGTGCCAAATAAACCTAAGTAGTGTCCAAAAGGTGCCTAAGCTTTAAAGAAAACCAAAGAATGCTTAAATGTGAGCTTTCTAGACTCATAACCAACTAAAAAGTTAGAAAAAAGAATTTAACAACCCGGAATGACAACCAAATGCCAAGGTACAACAACTATAGTGCCAAACCAAGGTGCGTAAGCTGTAAAGGAAACAAAAGAATGCTTAAGTGTTAGCTTTCCCGACTCATAACCTAACAAAAGTTAGAAAAAAGGACTTAACAACCCGAAATTGCAACCAAGTGCCAAAGTGCAACAACTATGGTGCCAAAGAAACCTTATTAATGTCCAAAAGGTTCCTAAGGTTTAAAGACAGCAAAAAAAATGCTTAAGTGTGAGATTTTCCAAATCATAACTTTAAAAAATGTGAGAAAAAGGACTTAACGACCTGAAGTGGAAATCAAGTGTCCAAGTGCAACAGCTATAATGCCAAACCAACCTAGGTAGTGTCCAAAAGGTGCCTACGTTGTAAATGCAATCAAAGAATGCTTCAGTGTGAACTTTCTCTACTTATAACCTACCAAAATGTTAGAAAAAAGGACTTAACGACTCGAATTGCAACCAAGTGCTAACCAAGTGCAACTTAAAATATAAGTGCCAAACTCATAAGCCTAACTAGTGACCAAAACCCGAAATGGCAACCAAGTGCAAATTCAATAACTATAGTGAATAACTACTATAAGTTGTTAAAGGCAACCACTGAATGCTTAAGTGTGAGCTTTCTTAACTCATAAGCTACCAAAAAATCACAAAAAAGGACTTGATGAACAAAAATTTCAACCAAGTGCGTAAGTTAAACAAATATGCTGTTAAAACAACCTAATTAGTGTCTAAAAGGTGACTAAGGTTTAAAGACAACCAAAGAATGCTTAAGTGTGAGCTTTCCCGACTCATAACCTACCGATAAGTCAGAAAAAATGATTTAACGACTCGAAATGGCAAGCATGTGCCCAAGAGCAACAAATAAAATGTCAAACATACCTAAGTAGTATCCAAAAGTTGCGTAAGCTATAAACGCAACCAAATAATATTTAAGTGTGAGCTTTCTCGACTCATAACAAACAAAAATGTAAAAAAAAAAAGACTTAACGACCCCAATTGGCAACCAAGTGCCTAAGTGAAACAACTATAGTGCGAAACATACCTAAGTAGTGTCCAAAAAGTGCCTAAGCTGTAAATGCAACCCAAGAACTTGTAAGTGTGAGCTTTGTCGACTCATATCCTACCAAAATATCTGAAAAAATAACTTAACGACCCGAAATGGCAACCAAGTGCGCATGTGCAATAATTATAGTGCCAAACAAACCTAAGTAGTTTAAAAAACGTGCCTATTATATAAACACAACCAAAGAATGCTTAAGTGTGAGCTTTCTCAACTCAAAATCTACCAAAATGTCAGAAAAAAGGACTTAACGACCCAAAATGAAAATAAGTGCACAAAAGCAACAACTATAGTGCCAGACCAACCCAAGTAGTGTCCAAAAGGTGCCTAAGGTTTAAAGACAAACCAAGAATGTTTAACTGTGAGCATTCCTGATATGGATCAAGAAATCATGATTGAATCAAATGAAGAAGTTGAGTAGATGCAATGCTTGGAAGTTGAAGAGTTATTTTGGGCAACTCAAAAGTCATAAATTTAAATGTTTAAGAAATAATGTTTATGTGTTTTTAGTTATTATGTTAGTTGAAAGGTTATCAAATTAAATGTTTTGACCTTTCATTTCATATTTTAATTAGTATAAATAGGGTTGTAATTTTTCCACATTTAAAAAGAAGAATTTGGGATGAAAGAAATCTGAAAATTCTAGAATGTAGAATTTTGTTCTTGTCTGTTGTGATAGAATGCACAAACATTTGAAGCATTCAAGTGAGAATTGATCTACCTTACTTGTGGAGTGTTTTGAAGATTAAGGATTGATGGGAGTTTCTAATTTTGTTCGATCCTTGGTTTCTTAGATCATCTAAGCAATTTGTATGTAGCCTATCTTAGGGGTTGAAATCAAATTGGTTTTGCGGCTAGTGGGGTTGTGTTCTTTGAGTCTTGTTGTTTAACATGATTCTTAGATCCAATGCCTAGGGGTTTCTTATCAATTTCCAACACATAACCTACCAAAAAGTGACCAAAAAGGACTTAAGGACCTTAAATGGAAACCAAGTGTGCAAGTGCATCAACTATAGTGCCAACCAACCTATGTAGTGTCCAAGAGGTGCTTAGGCTGTAAAGACTATCAAACAATGCTTAAGTGTGAGCTTTCTTAACTCATAAACTACCAAAAATTGAAAAACAAAGAAGGAATTAACGACCAAAAATGGTAAATAAGACAAGAACTATAGTGCTAAACCAACCTAAGTGGTGTGCAAAAGGCGTCTATAGTGCAAATCATGTCATTTTAATTGATCAATTCATAAGTTAGTCCTAGAAGTTTTATGGTATAGTGCTTGATTTGGCAATGCATAGGTAAAGAAACCATAGTGACTAAAGTTCACAAATCAAATGTATAGTATTGTGTTTGAAATGACTTTATAAGTGAATAAAAACACTAGGAAAAAGAAATTGAGTCATATAAGGGATCATCTAGCAAACAGGTTTTTGTCAAGTTCCAAATGTAGTAACACTACAACAAAAATTATCTACTACGACAGTTGTTTATATCACAAAATGGAGGGAGGAAAAAAAATTATCACAAAAGGAAAAAAAACGCGCGGGAAAAGGCGAAACTTTTCGGATAATACTTTTCGCGACAGTTATTTGACGTCATAGTATTGTAATTGAAAAAAAATTTAGAGGCCTAGAACCACAAATGAAAGTCACGAATGAACCATCATCATTCTTCTTAAATCGCCACTAATCTTAAAAGTGCAAGCATTGTATATATGTTTAATTTTTAAAATAAAAAGAAAACAGTTCTAAAAAAGAAAATGGTTATCAATTCCTATCTGATGAGTTGTGGTAAAAATTATATCAATAAAATGAACAAGAAAAAAAGAAGTGTAAGGAAGGAAAAGTTGAATACCGTAGAACCCAACGAATTTTGACCTAATCGGCTTAACTCTCCTACATTCTACAGGCTATTGTTGCTTCGGCCGTGAGTGAATATTTTCCTACGCAAGTTCTGATATCGAAGGAACCCAACGCATTCTGACCTAATTGGCTTAACTCTTCTACTTTCAACTAGCTATTGTTGCTTCGGCCAAGAGTGAAGAGTTACCTATACAACTATCGATCCCGAAGGAACCCGACGCATTCTGACCTAACCACTTTAACTCTCCTACTTTCTACAGAAATTGATGCTTTGGCCAAGAGTAAAAAGTTCCCTATGTGAATTCTGATACGTAAAGAACTTGATACATTCCAACCTAACCAGCTTAACTCTCCTACTTTCTACCGGTTATTGTTGCTTCAGCCAAGAGTGAAGAGTTCTCTACGCAAGCTTTGATTCTGAAGGAACCTGACGTATTCTGACCTAACTAGCTTAACTATCCAACTTTCTACAGGCTATTGTTGCTTCAACCAAGAGTGAAGAGTTCCTTATGCAATTTAGGAACCCGATGCATTCTGACCTAACCGGCTTGACTTTCCTACTTTCTACGGCCTATTGTGGCTTCGGCGAAGTGAAAAGTTCTTTACGCAAGTTCTGAACTCAAAGGAACCCGATGGATTTTGACCTAACCCGCTTAACTCTCCTACTTTCTACCGGCTATAGTTACTACAACCAAAAGTGAAAAGTTCCCTACGCAAGTTTTGATCCCGTAGGAACCCGATGCATTGCGACCTAATCAACTTATCTCTCTAACTTTCTATGGGCTGTTATTGCTTCATCCAAGAGTGAAGAGTACCTAATGCACGTTCATGTCTCGAAGGAACCCGATGCACTCTGACCTAATCGATTTAACTCTCCTACTTTCTATGGGTTATTATGGCTTCGACAAAGATTGAAGAGTTCTCCACACAAGTTCTGATCTCGAAGGAACCCAACACATTCTGAACTAACCAGCTTAACTCTCCTACATGCTACGGGTTATTATGGCTTCGACCAAAGAGTGAAAAGTTCTCTACGCTAGTTTTGATCACGAAGGAACCCGATGCATTTTTGCCTAACCGACTTAACTCTCGTACTTTCTATGGGGTATTGTGGCTTTAGCCGAGAGTGAAGAGTTCCCGATAAAAGTTCTGATTCGGAAGGAACCTGACACACTTTGAGCTTTTCGGCTTAACTCTCCTACATTTTACGGGCTACTGTAGGTTCAGCCGAGAGTGAAGAGTTCACGAACAAGTTCTGATTCTAAAAGAACCCGATTCATTTTAATCAAACCAGCTTAACTCTTTTACTTTCTACGGGCTATTGTGGCTTCGGCCGAGAGTGAAGAGTTCCTCACACAAGTTCTAATCCCAAAGCAACTCGACGCATTCTAACCTAATCGGCTTAACTCTCCTACTTTCTACATGTTATTGTTGCTTCGACCATAAGTGAAGATTTCATTATGAAAGTTTTGATCCGGACGGAACCCTACGCACTCTGAGCTATCCGACTTAATTCTCCTACATTCTACAGGCTATTGTTGCTTGGTCGAGAGTGAAGAGTTCACCAACAAGTTCTGATCACGAAGGAACCAGACGCATTCTAACCTGATCGGCTTAACTCTCTTACTTTTTATGGGCTATTGTGGCTTCGGCCGTGAGTGAAGAGTTCCGGACACAAGTTCTGATCTCAAAGGAACTCTATACATTCTGACCTAATATGCTTAACTCTTCTACTTTTTATGGGCTATTGTTGCTTCGACCATGAGTGAAGATTTTCCTACGCAAGTTCTAATATCGAAAGAACCGAATGCATTTTGACCGAACTAGCTTAACTCTTCTACTTCCAACGACCTATTGTTGCCTCGACCAAGAGTTAAGAGTTCTATATGCAAGTTCTTATTCTGAAGGAACCCGATGCATTCTGACCCAACCGTCTTAACTCCCCTACTTTCTACGGGCTATTGTGGCTTCGACCAAGAGTGAAGAGTTCTCTAAGCAAGTTCTGATCCTAAAGGAACCCGACGCATTCTGACCTAACCGATTTAACTCTCCTACTTTCTACGGGCTATTGTGGGTTTAGTCGAGAGTGAAGAGTTGTTGATGAAAGTACTGATCTCGAGGGAACTAGATGCATTTTAACCTATTCGGCTTAACTCTCCTACTTTCTATGGTCTATTGTGGCTTCAACCGAGGGTGAAAAGTTCCCAACACAAGTTCTGATCTGGAAGGAACCCGACGCATTTTAACCTATTTTGCTTAGCTCTCATACTTTCTATGGGCTATTGTGGCTTCAGCTAAGAGGGAAGAGTTCCTGACACAAGTTATGATACCAAAGGAACTCGATGCATTCTAACCTAACCAGCTTAACTCTATTACTTTCTACGAGCTATTATTGCTTTGACCATGAGTGAAGATTTTCCTATGCAAGTTCTGATATCGAAAGAACCAAATGCATTCTGACCCAACTGGCTTAACTTTTCTACTTCCAACGAGCTATTGTTGCTTCGGCCAATAGTAAAGAGTTCCCTACGAAAATTCTGATTTCAAAGGAACTCGATGCATTCTGACCTAACCGTCTTAATTCTCTTACTTTCTACAGGCTATTTTTGCTTCCACCAAGAGTTAAGAGTTCCCTACGAAAGTATTGGTCCCGATGGAACCCAATGAATTATGATTTAACCACTTTAACTCTCCTACTTTCTATAGTATTGCTTCGGCCAAGAGGGAAGAGTTCCCTATGGAAATTCTGATATTGAAGGAACCTGACACATTTTGACCTAACCAGCTTAACTCTCCTACTTTCTACAAGTTATTGTTGCTTCGGCCAAGAAAGCATTCCCTACGCAAATTTTGATCCTGAAGGAACCCGACGCATTCCGACCTAACCGGCTTAACTCTCAACCTTTTTATGGGCTATTGTTGCTTCGACCAAGAGTTAAGAGTTCCCTATGCAAGTTCTAATATCGAAGGAACCAAATGCATTTTGACCTAACTGGCTTAACTCTCCTACTTTCTACAGGCTATTGTGGCTTTAGCCGAGAGTGAAGAGTTCCATGAAATTTCTGGTCAGGAAGGAACCCGATGCCTTTTAACATATTCGGCTTAACTCTCCTACTTTCTATGGGCTATTGTGGCTTCAACTGAGAGTGAAGAGTTCCTGACACAAGTTCTGATCCCAAAGGAACTCGATGCAGTCTGACCTATCCGAGTTAATTCTCCTACTTCCTACGGGCTATTGTTGCGTCGACCATAAGTGAAGATTTCCCTACGCAAGTTCTTATATTGAAAGATCTAAACGCATTCTCACCTAACTGGCTTAACTCTTTTACTTCCAACGGGTTATTGAAGCTTCAACCAAGAGTGAAGAGTTCCCTACGAAAATTTTGATCCTGAAGGAAATCGACGCATTTCTGACCTAATTGGCTTAACTATCCGACTTTGTACAGGCTCTTTTTGCTTCAGCCAAGAGTTAAGGGTTCCTTACGCAAGTATGGATCCCGAAGGAACCCGACACATTCTGATCTAACCGCTTTAACTCTCCTACTTTCTATATGAAATTATTTCTTTGGCCAGGAGGGAAGAGTTCCCTACGAAAATTTTGATACGAAGTGAACCCGACGCATTCTGACCTAACCAGCTTAACTCTCCTACTTTCTACGGGCTATTGTTGCTTCAGCCAAAAGTGAAGAGTTCCCTAAGCAAATTTTGATTCCGAAGAAACCGATGCATACCGACCTAACCGGCTTAACTCCCCGACTTTCTATGCGTTATTGTTGCTTTGACTAAGAGTTAAGAGTTTCCTACGCAAGTTCTGATTCTCGAGGAACCCGATGCATTCTAACATAAATGGCTTAACTCCCGTACTTTCTACGGGCTATTGTGGCTTCGGCCGAGAGTGAAGAGTTGTCGAAGAAGTTATGATCCCAAAGAACCCGATGCATTTTAACCTAACCGGCTTAATTCTCCTACTTTCTACGAGCTATTGTGGCTTCAATCGAGAGTGAAGAGTTCCCGACACAAGTTCTGATCCCAAAGAAAGCCGACACATTCTGACCTAACCAGCTTAACTCTCCTACTTTCTACAGGTTATTGTTGCTTCGACCATGAGTGAAGATTTCCCTGTGCAAGTTCGGATATCTAAAGAACCAAACATGCATTCTGACCTAACTGGCTTAACTCTTCTACTTTCAACCGGCCATTGTTGCTTCGACCAAGAGTGAAGAGTTCCCTACGAAAATTTTGAACCCGAAGGAACTCGACACATTCTAAACTAATTGGCTTAAATCTTCGACTTTCTACGGGCTATTTTTGCTTCCACCAAGAGTTAAGAGTTCCCTACGCAAGTATTGATCCCGAAGGAACCCATCGCATTATGATCTAATCGCTTCAACTCACCTTCTTTCTACAGGAAATTGTTGCTTTCACCAAGAGTGAAGAGTTCCCTACGCAAATACTAATACGGAAGGAACCCGACGCATTTTGACCTGACCAACTTATCTTTCCTACTTTCTACAAGTTATTGTGGCTTCGGTCGAGAGTGAAGAGTTTCCTACGAAAGTTTGATCCTGAAAGAACCCAATGCATTATGACTTAATAGGCTTACCTCTCCTACTTTCTACCAGCTATTGTAGCTTCGACCGTGAGTGAAGAGTTCTGATGCAAGTTTTGATCCCAAACGAACCCGACGCATTCTAACCTAACAAGCTTAACTCTCCTACTTTCTACGGGCTATTGTAGCTTCAGGCAAGAGTGAAAAGTTCTCTACTTTCTATGGGCTTTTTATTATAAGTGTAAAGAAATAGGTGTATGAATTGGATTGATGAACATATTTTTGAATTTTTTTTAAGCTTAAAAGGATATTTATGGAACTTTCAATAATTCATCAATATTTTTTAAACAGAACTTTTCAATAGTTGATGATTATTTTTTAAACAAAACTTTAGCGACTTTCATCTAAAACCAAAGACAATGGTATTTTTGAACCGTTTTCGAAAGTTTAAGGGCATCTTTCAACTTTTAAAAGGAGACTTTTTTGACACAAACCACTAGGGGTATTCTAACACTGACAACACTAACAACCCAGACTACCCATCCCAAATTTCGAGTATTATTACAAAATATGTTTTTTAACTTATGGATATGTTGAATTTTGATATTATGAAATTTTAGTAATTGATATGTGTGGTAAAAAAATTTAAGTGTTTAAGTTAATCAAGAATACACTCCATTTACAAGGAGTCCAAGTAGATATTAGTTGTGTTTGAAAAATTATGAAAAAAAAGTCCTATTTTAAAAAAAAGTACAATCAAGTGAAATGTTACATAAACTTCACAACATAGTTAATAAGATAACACAATATTACAAGATTTTGTTTACACGTATACATACATATACTAGTGGTTAAAGTAAGATTAGATTTGAATGTATATTTAAACGAAAGTTATGCCATTCAACTAGAGTAATAAAATAACTAAAGAGCTCAATAAATTACAACAAATGTGATGGTACTTTGACACCAGAAGCTCAACCATTTGAAGGAAAGTTCCAAACAATGGATAAAAGGAAGCATACTAAAACACAAGTAAAACAAGAGGATTATTTTTATTGTCTTCCATTATCTGAGAGTGGAATGCAAACAAAGCAATGCAAAAGCACCATTCAAGACATCTGACTGATTTATACAAAGTGTAAATAAGACACCAATACAATGCTGAACATTCTCCAAAACAAGATGCAACATACACATCATTCATTTGGCTATTCAACGGGAATATGTCACGTTTTTTGCCATAATTATTCTTGTTTCATGTTTGCCCACGATGGCAGGACAAGACTTTCAGGTAAAGCAAATCCTGGTTTTCCAATGTCAAAAGGCCTTGGCCGCTTGCAGGTAATACTTAGTTTTCCATTTTTAACCTTAAGGTTGCACCTTATGTTTAAATTGTCCATCCGAACATCTTTTTTTTTTCTTTTTCTTCTTTCCTTCGGGTAATAAAGAATAGTGACCTTGAAGAATTAAGAGAATTGGGGTCCGGCACCTTTGGCACTTTTTACCATGGAAAATGGAGGGGACTGATGTTGCTATAAAACGAATCAATGATAGGTGTTTTGCTGGGAAGCCTTCTAAACAAGATCGCAAGGTTGTTCATTTTAAGCAACTGGCTTTTCTTTTCTTTTGTTATTCGTGTATTTTTCTTTTTGTTCCTTGACTCAAGTCCTTTTTGTTGTTTTATATTGTACCAGTGAGAAGATTTTTAGAATGAAGCAATTAAGTTTGCTGATTTGCACCACCCAAATGTGGTACTTTTTATGGTGTCGTGCTTGATGGGCCTGGGAGATCTGTGGCCACAGTAACAGAATATATGGCCAATGGTTCGCTCAAAAATGCTTTGTTGAAGAATGAAAAGTAACAATTGTTCTCATTTTTCATACGTTTAATTTAATTTGTTAGAAGTTAGTTGCAGTATAATGTATCTTCACCCTTAGATTAAGCATAAATACAATTGATGCAGGAGTCTTGAAAAGTGGAAGCGCCTCTTGATTGCTATGGATGCGGCTTTTAGAATGGAACACCTGCACAGAAAGAATATTGTGCACTTTGATTTTGAAAGTGATAATCTACTGGTCAATCTTCGAGATCCTCATCACTCAATATGCAAGGTTTGTGTATTACTGATAATAGCAGAATCATCATTGTAGTGCATTCCATTTAGTTAAACTCTTGATTTGATTTTTAAACAAAACAGGATGATAACCAATTTTTATAGTTATTGTTGTAATTAACACAATTAATTGTCAAATAAAAAATGTATTTGACTATTAACATTTTTTTGTTTGACTAATTATAGTATGTTTTAAGAAGAAAATAAGCTTGGCTTGTCTTAGATATACGGGATAAAGTAATGTTTTTAACTAACAAATGCCTTAAACCAGCAATGGTCTCAATCTCCTCCCAAGACCTCTCAAAACCCTTACTCTCTAATCAAATGTTCCATTAAAAAAAATATAGTGAGATATTTCACAACCTTGATCGCATTAGACAACAATCTCTATTTCAAACCAAACTAACTCTAAAGGGCTCGACAAAAGTTGAAAATCAAGGTAGCAAACTGTGATCTCTAAAGGATACGATGTGATCTAAAGGAATGCTCCTGTGCTATAAATGCATGGGTGCAGTCCAAACACAAAGGAAGATTGTCCCTATATATAATAACTTTTTATAGGAAGTATTTTTGAAGTGTTAACTCATCTATTTCCAACGGGCTATTCCTACTTCGACCAAGAGTGAAGAGTTCCTTACGAAAATTCTGATTCCGAAGGAACTCGACGCATTTTGACCTAACCGACTTAACTTTTTGAGTTTCTACATGTTATTTTTGCTTCCTCCAAGAGTTAAGAGTTTCCTACGCAAGTATTGATTCTGAAGGAACCCGACGCATTCTTATCTAACTGGTTTAACTCTTCTACTTTCTATTGGAAATTGTTGCTTCAACCAAGAGGGAAGAGTTTCCTACGCAAATTCTGATACCGAAGGAACCCGATGCATTCTGATCTAACCAGCTTTACTCTTCTACTTTCTACATGCTATTGTTGCTTCAGCCAAGAGTGAAGATTCCCTATGCAACTTTTGATCCTGAACGAACCCGACGCATTCGGAGGTAGGGAGCTGATTCCTAAGAAGTTGGTTAGTGTTCTTGTTCTGATTTTTTTACCTTCAGTTAACTACGTTGTTTCTGAAGAAATTAAAGTTATGGGATGTGATGCATGTTGGTAGGGAGCTGAATCCTTTCTTAGGAACGTTTTGGTGAGCATGGAGGCTGTTTATTTGAGTCGGAAGCCCACTGCAAAATCTGTTTTGGAGTTTGGTCGATCTGTTCATGATGATACAAATTTGTTATGATCATATTGCATTTTGAAGTTTTGGGGTATTTTTCTTCCATTTCTTTTCTACTTCCAATTTCATTTTCAATTTCTGCTTATTTTTTATTCTTTCTTATGTATATTATTTTCTAATGGTCACAAGTTGTGCAATGTCTTTCTTTTAAGTCATTGGCTACTTTGTAAAGAGAAAAACAAAGTTAACTATATCATCATTCTACTCTTTCTACCCCATTTCCATAAGTCATTGGCTACTTTGTTTTCTAATGGTCATTTGTGGTGCAATGTCTTTGATTTAAGTCAATGGTTATTTTGTACGTAAAGAAACAAAGTGAACTATGTCATCGTTCTACTCTTTCTACAACATTTCCATAAAGTAGCAAGAAAACAGCTAAAGATCAAACTGCCTAAAACATTCGATTGACCATTTAGTCTTTTGGGATTTAGCATTCTGCCATTCTTGTGGTTACCCTTAAATCTCCTCACAAACCTCTTTGTTCTTCCAGCAATTATTAAGAAAAATCCCTGTAAACCGAACCCCATGTCTTCCCTTTTCTCCCCACCGGCCAAAATTTTTCCTTCCATTATTTGTTATGATCATATTGCTTTTAGAACTTTTGGGGTATTTTTCTTCCTTCCATTTTTTCTACTTTCAACTTCATTTTTATTTTATGGATTCATCATTCAATTTCAGCAAACCCACTGGTTATGGTCAAAAGCATATTTAAGTTGACAATGGTTAGAAGATATAATATTACATTTACCTCATAAGTTTTTGGATGAATTGGTGATTTAACATGGTCTAGAGTGAATAGTTTAGGAGGTCTGTTAGGCCACCATTGTTATTTACTTATAATAGAAGAAAGAAAAATAAGGCACTTTAGGAACTAACAATAGTTACTTAAAAAAGATGACAGTTATCTAAAACAGGAAGTTAAATGAACGAGAGGGAGATGGGAAAGGGCAGGCAGTTTTTAGTAAAAGGAAGGGCCTGCAATACTCCATGAGAGATAGGGAAAGCAGAAGGCTCATGATCCTTTTTTGGTTTTAATTGTAGTATTTTTAATTGTGTTTATTTGTGTTTCGGAGTAGGAGGGTTTCTTTGTTTGTTGTTTGTAATTTCTATGTAATTTTCTTTTTATTGTAACATTGAGTTTCAAATATCAATATAATAGAAACACCACATCTGTGTTCTATCAAGGTTGTATGTTCAAAAGTGAGTAGATAGTTGAGGAGGTCCTTTTGTTCAAAAGTGAAGTGAATTCTAGGTGATACAATATAAAATTTATCTTAACCCATCAGCTTAAGCTTTTGGGTGATTAAATGGTTTAACAATAATATGATTCCAAAGTAGAAATCAAGTGGAGAGGACACAAAGGCTAGTATTTTAGGTAAAGGTGAACAAAGGTTCTTTATTCAATTTCTAATGCTGGGCTGTAGAACATAATTATGGTTGAAGTTGTAATAGTACTCTACTTCATTTGTACAATGTACTCTACTTCATTTGTACAATGTACTCTACTTCATTTGTACAATGCCTTCTACTTCTATTGTACAATGCATACTAATTAAGTTGAGTCAACATTGTTAAATAAAAAAAGCTGCTTGATGTTGGTTGAGTCAACAATCAATTCTTTACTGTAACTAATGTTGAAGTTGTGTTTGTATTCTGTGATGAACTAGATGGATGGGCGTGGGATTGACTCATTAGCAAGATTTTACCTGTATTTTGGATATACTCAAAAGAAGAATTATCATTCCCAGCCAAAAAGTTGAAAGCATTTTGGTTTTCACCTCCCTCCATTTCTAATGCTGCTGATGATGGTGATGGAGTCAATGGACCTCTGCCAAGAGTGTTCATATCACAAATTCTCGTGGACTAGTTGAGTAAATAAACTCAAGGTGCGTTTCACCAAATTCTCGATATGCAAAAATCTGAATATATTTTTTTCCTGAAATTTGGCTACAACCTGTATCTTGGTGCTGCAGTAAGTGTATTGTTTTTTTTTAAACACAAACTACTAGCATTTTTATTATTGAACTGATGAACAAAAATTCAGACAAACTAATCATTTACCTCATTTTTCCCTCCTCTCAAAATACATCATGGAAAGAATAAAACAAACACAAAATCAATAACATGAGGCAAACCACAGTTTGAACCATGCACAATGCTCTCTCTTTCTAGACTTTTAATGCACGGTCATTCTGTTTTCCGGCACTGGTTGTAAAGCAGTTCTCACTTTCACGCCACCTCCAACAACTTTTGTGTTGATGTTATTATTTTCCATCTTCTTATGGTTAAGTTGGAGTTTTTCCTTGAACAACTTCCTCAGCTGCCTTAGGCTAGTATTATCATTCTTCACCACTAACTGAATGAACTTTGCTTTGTTCTGTTCTTTTTCAGCTTCTTCTTCCTCAGCATCTGGGTTGTCCATTAGCAAACTAATGGTTTGTTCTTCAACGGGAGATTTGGCTTCTATTGTTGGCCTAGGGAATTGGTTTGCCAATGATTGAACTGCATTGTTGTTGGAGGATGTGATAGTGATTTCCACCAAAGCTTCCTCACATTGAACAATGGCATTTGGGATTTCTGGTTGTGAGTCGATAGCTTCGACAATTATGTCTTTAGGAAGAGTTTCTTCTTCCATTTTCCATTGGATCTTGACATCAACCAAATCATCAGAAACATTCTCGGGGAACTCCTCCGTGGACTTATTGATAATTGTATCATCTTCTTCAGCTTGAACGGAACTTTTCTCCATTTTTGTTTCCTTCTTGTCTCCTTCAATGTCAGCATCTGATGCTACATTTCCGGTTGTGGGATCTGATCATTTTCATCTTGATCGTCTTTCACTTCCAAAGATTCTTCATCACTGCTCAAGGCATCATCTCCATCAACTTCAGTTTCTTCTTCCACATTTTCGTGGGGAAGAGACAGTTCTTCAGCAGAGTTATTCACGTGTGTTTTCTTCTTCAACATCTTCTTCAATTTTATGTTCCAATTCACAGGTAGACTCATTTTGTTGAGATTCAAATTCCATACCAAATTCTTCTGCAATGCTCGATTTGTGAACTTCAGTAACATCCAAGTCTTCAGTAGGCAGAGAAGATTTGTCAGATTCATTGATTTCCTCAGCAGAAATCTCCACAAAATCATCATCTTTCGAAACTTCATTTACTTTTTCATCTTCAGAGAAGCATTGCACATCCGAGTTAGCATGAGGTGCCTCTGTTTTAGAATCATCAACGCTCTTTGCACTAATTACATTTTCATCAAAAGATTTTAACAGATCATCAAGAACCATTTCTGGTTCCTTCTCTGAGAGTGCAGTAAGTGTATTGTTAGCAATGTAGTAGGCATAAGGTAGGAACATGATGCATTTTGTGTTTTATCCATCTAAGTTTTTGGTTTATGCAACAAAACCTTAGCTTGAATTACAACTTCATATCATTTTTCCTACTGCATTCAGGACATAATCAGAAGATACACTGAATGTTCTTGCATTGGGAAGAAGCATGCTGCTTTGGCTGGTTCTTTGGGTTCCTTCACATGGGAAAAGCCTTCACATTCAGAGTTTGAGCAATTAGCAAGGCTATTATTCTCCCATGACTCTGAAACTTATGTTATTTAGTTCACCATATTATCGTCGATAATGAACCAAATTTCATTTCTGAATTGCGATTTGACCAAGAATTTGAAAACAAAAATGCATATTGTTTTCTTTTTTATTCTTTTCTATTGCGTATCATTTTCTATTGGTCATTTGTTGTGCAATGTCTTCTTCTTAAGTCATTGGTTACTTTGTAAAGAGAAAAACAAAGTGATTTATTTCATCGTTCTACTCTTTCTACAACATTTCCGTACAAAAACAAGAACACTGCTAACAGGTAGATCAAACTTCGCTAAAATTCGTTTCCCTTCTTGGAAGATATTCGTCCATGCCTAAACCTGCAGCTGGAAACTGATTGTTCTCGATCATGTCCAGTGTTGAACCCCAAATGGATTGGAAGGATCAAGGGTGAAGGTTTATTTTCTTCTTATCGTTGGTTAGAGTTTTTCTTTCGTTTTCTTCTGCTTTGAGTCAATTCCATTGTTTTTTAAGAATTTAAAGTTATGGGTGTGATGATCCTTTGTTAGGAACGTTTTGGCAAGACTGGAGACTGCTTATCTGAGTCGGAATCCCACTGCAAAATCATTTTGGAGCTTATTCGATCAGTTCATGTTGATACAAATTTCTCTTGATCGTAATGCATTTGGAACTTTTGGAGTATTTTTCTTCCTTCCATTTATTTTCAACTTTCAATTTCATTTTCAATTTCTGCGTATTTTTTATTCTTTCTTATGTATATTGTTTTCTAATGGTCATTTGTGGTGCAAATTCTTTCCTTTTAAGTCAATGGTTATTTTGTAAATAGAAAAACAAAGTGAACCATGTCATCGTTCTACTCTTTCTACAACATTTCCATAAAGAAGCAAGAAAACAATAGTCTTTTGTGATTTAACATTCTGCCATTCGTGACGATACCCTTAAATCTCCTCACAATCTCTTTGTTCTTCCAACAATCATTAAGAAAAATCCCTAGAAATCGAACTCCATGTCTTCCCTTTTCTCCCAACCGGCCATAATTTTTCTCACTCTCCAAACAAAATCGTTTCAACCTTATTTTACTTCACTACCCATTTCCAAAATTTTCATTTCCCTCGGAAATTCTTTGTCGATGTTGAAACCTGCAGCTGGGAATCGATTGTTCTCGATCTTGTCGAGTGCCGGTTCTAATGGATTGCAAGGATCAAGGGTTAAGGTTTATTTTTTAGTTGTTGTTGTTTAGAGTTGTTGTTCTGTTTTTTTCTGCTCTAATTTCATTGCATTGTTTTTGAAGAATTTAAAAGATATGGGTTGTGATAATCGTTGATAGGGAGCTGAATCCTTTGTTAGGAATGTTTTGGTGAGCATGGAGGCAGTTTATCTGAGTGGGAATCCCACTGCCCATCTTTTTTGGGGCTTGTTCGTTCGGTTCATAATGATACAAAGAACTTTTTGGGTATTTTTCTTCCTTCCATTTTTTTTCTACTTCCAATTTCATTTTCAATTTCTTGATTGAGCATTCAATTTCAGGAAATTTCAGTTGGCAAGTGGTTTGGAATATCAGAAAAAAGTAATTGTATAGTTTATAAGGTAATTTTGAGGTGATTTAAGAAAAATTGGTTGTTCGGCAATCAATTTTTCTACATTACCTTGACTCTACCTTAATAGAGGACATGTGTGTCTTCTAGTTTCACATTAGTTGGGTCTTTCTTTTCTATTGCATATTATTTTATGTTGGTGATTCGTTGTGGAATGTGTTTGTTTTAAGTCATTGGTTACTTTGTAAAGAGAAATACAAAGTGAATTATTTCATCGTGTACTCTTTCTACAACATTTCCGTAAATAAGCAAGAAAACTGCAAACAGGGAGGTGAAACTTTCTTTAAAATTCAATTGGCCATTTCTTCATTTTTGATTTAATATTTGTGTCATGACCCTTAAATCTCCTCACAATCTCTTTGTTCTTCCAACAATCATTAAGAAAAATCCCTCGAATCTGAACCCCATGTCTTTTCTTTTCTCCTCACCAGCTAGAATTTTGCCCACTCTCCAAACAAAATCTTTTCAACCTTATTTTTCTTTACTACCCATTTCCAAAAATTTGATTTCCCTCCTCGAAAAATCTTCGTCCATGCAGAAACCCGCGGCTGGGAGTTGATTGTTCTCGATCAAGTCCAGTGCTGAACCCCCAAATGGATTGCAAGGATCAAAGGTTAAGGTTTATTTTTTTGTTATCGTTGGTTAGAGTTTTTGTCTTTTTTTTTCTGCTTTGAGTTAATTCCATTGTTTTTGAAGAATTTAAAGTTGTGGGTTGTGCTGATTCTTTCTTAGGAACATTTTGGAAAACCTGGAGACTGCAAATCTGAGACGGAATTCTACTCAAAATCCGTTTTGGAGCTTGTTCTATCTGTTCATGGTGAATCAAGTCCGTTTTATTCTGCTTGCATTTCATTTTGAATTTTTCCATATTTTTTGTTCTTTTCGATGTATATTGTTTTCTAATGGGCATTTAGTGTGCAATGTCTTTCTTTTAAGTCATTGGTTGCTTTGTAAAGAGGAAAAAAAGTGAACTATGTCCTCGTTCTACTCTTTCTACAACAGTTCCATAAAGAAGCAAGAAAACTGCTAAAACAGGCTGATCAAACTTCCCTAAACATTCAATTGGTCATTTAGTCTTTTGGGATTTAACATTTTTCCATTCTTTTTGTTTCCCTTAAATCTCTTCATGATCTTTTTGTTCTTCCAACAATCATTAAGAAAAATCCCCGTAAGTCGAACCCCATGTGTTCCCTTTTCTCCTCACCGGCCAGAATTTTGCCCCTCTACAAACAAAATCATTTCAACCTTATTTTTCTTCACTACCCACTTCCAAAATTTTCATTTCCCTATGAAAATATTTTCCGATGCCGAAACTTGCGGTTGGGAACCGATTATTCTCTATCATGTCCAATGTTGAACCTCCCAATGGATGGCAAGGATCAAGAGTTAAGGTTGATCTTTTTGTGATTGTTGGTTAGAGTTCTTGTTCTGTTTTTCTGTCTTGATTTAATTTCGTTGTTTTTGAAGAATTTAAAGTTATGGGTTGTGATGATCGTTCCTGCGTGTGCGAACATGTTGATATTTTTTAGTGATGAGATTCTTCCAATTTTAAAATAATAATTTCGTTATCTTGATGTTTAAGCCATTAATGTTATTTTGAGATAAAAATAGCGAACAAGTTGATATTTTTTAATTTTGAATTCAATTAAGGTTATTTTGATACAAAATCTATGTTGAGATTCTCAAATTCTGAAAAATAATAATTTTGTTATTTTGAAATTCAAATTCAATTGGGTTATTTTGAAATTAGTAAGATTGAATAAAGTTATTAAAATATTGAATCAATTAGTTTAGTCCCAAGATATTAAAAAAAAGTTGCAATATGGATTGATGTATATTTTTCAAGTAAAAATTAATTAAAAGCTGATAAATGACATAAATTAATTACAACGTAGAAACTAAATAATTACAGTTGGAGAAGGTGGATATTTTGTAAAATACCATGCACGTGCAAAAAATGTTATTTGCTAAAATTCAAAAGAAAAAATAGTTTTTCCATTTTTTAAAATAACCCAAAGAAAAGTTGTTATATCTCTTAGGACAAAGAGTGTGGATCTACAGGTCCATATTCGACTTATTTTTTGTTGGTAAAATTGCATAAAACCGCATTATATTGAAATAATGACACTCTTAAACCAATATTGATAGAAATTATAATTTAATTAATGTTTTTAAGTCAAATGAACATGATTTTTACTCCTAAACATAATTATTGTAATTGTTTTTTAATCTTAATTCATTTACACATCTTTGTGCATATGTGTGCGTGCGCGTGTGCGTGTGGGTGAGTGTGCGTGTACGCTAGCGTGTGCATGTGTATGCACGTGTGTTTGTGCGTGTGTCCGTGTGTGCGCATGTGCACGTGTGTGTGTGTCTGTGTGTGCTCGTGTGCGCGTGTGCTTGTATACGAACAAGTTGATATTTCTTAATGTTGAGTTTCTTTCAATTTTAAAACAATAATTTAATTATTTTGATATTCAAGTCATTAATATTATTTTGAGATAAAGATAGTGAACAAGTTGATATATTTTAATTTTGAAATTCAATAACATAATTGAGATTATGAAATTCTGAAAAAATAATAATTTTGTTATTTTGAAATTCAATTTGGCTATTTTGAAATTCAAATTCAATTATGTTATTTTAAAATTCAAATTCAACATGCGTGCGTTCGTGCGTTTGTCCATGTGTGTGTGCGGGTGTGTGTGAGTGTGCGTGCGTGCGTGCGTGTGTGTGTGCGTTCCTACATGTGGGTGTGTGTTCGTGTGTGCGAACAAGTTGATATTTTTTAATGTTGAGATTCTCTCAGTTTTAAAATAATAATTTAGTTTTCTTGATATTCAAGCCATTAATATTATTTTGAGATAAAGATATCGAACAAGTTGATATTTTTTAATTTTGAAATTCAATTAAGGTTATTTTGATACAAAATCTATCGTTGAGATTCTCAAATACTATTAAATTATAATTTTGTTATTTTGAAATTCAAATTCAATTTGGTTATTTTGAAGTTAGTAAGATTGAATAAAATTATTAAAATGTTGATTCTCAAATTATATAAATTTGGTTACACTAGAAGAAATTTGCCATTCAATATCGGTTTAAAATCGACATTAATGATCTTTGGTGTCAGTTCGGAACGACATTAATGATCTTTGGTGTCAGTTCGAAACTGACATCTATGCTAGCGTTATTAAAGGCCTTTAATGTCGTTTTTGCTTTGATGTCGGTTTAAAAACGATATCAAATGCATCAGTAATGTCGGTATGGTCATTGATGTTGGTTTAAAACCGACATTTTTTATGGTGCTATTGTTGACCTTTAGTGTCGGTTTGCCTTTGATATCGTTTTTAAACCGACATTAAAGTCTTGTTTTTGGATCTATTTTTACAAAAAAAATATATAATTATTGCATTATTGTTCATTTTTTATAAACTGACATTAGATACGTGTAAATAAATATTTTTTTCTCACACCAACAAATCAATAAAATTAATATTATTTTAGGAACTACAATATTTTTCTTTTACATTTGTATATAGAAAATGAAATCTTAATATTGCGTTTGTATATACATTCTATAATAATACATGAAACTAGATCCTAATACAAGACTTAAATAAGAAATCTTAAACGCTTTCACAATCTTCAACTTCAACAATTGCTTCCATCTACTTAGCTTAGCTTGGCTGGCTATTTAAGACCAAAATATACTTTACAACCTGGGGAAGATTAAATCTAGAATTTGCAAAATTAGTACATATTATTTAAAATCAAACTAAACAGACTGCAATCTAAATGTGGAAAATTAAAAATTACCACAAAGTTTCAGTAGAGTAAA
The DNA here is from genome assembly GCF_000004075.3 of Cucumis sativus. Taxonomy (NCBI): domain Eukaryota; kingdom Viridiplantae; phylum Streptophyta; class Magnoliopsida; order Cucurbitales; family Cucurbitaceae; genus Cucumis; species Cucumis sativus. The sequence continues at coordinate 16,588,685 of NC_026656.2, read as the reverse complement.
TAATGTAGCAGCAACAAAGAAGACAATTGAAATGGCAACCCAAAAGTGCTGCAAAAATAAAGAAGAAAATAAGCTTTGATCAAACAACTCATTAAGAAGAAGAAAATAACCTAATTTGGTTCTTCAAAGATCTATAAGAAAAAGAGGAATACAACTAAAGAATAATTATACCATCCTCGACTCTTACTTCAAAGCAAATTTTGAATGTTCAATTTAGCAATGCTAGTCTATAGGCTTCTTACTCTTAATTGTATAAATTTACCCATCAATAGCAACATTGTTTTTATAGAGAAAGTTAAACAATGGAGATGATAAATAATCTTACAAACTCCTATTGGATCGTTTTTCTTTTCAAATGAAAATAGTTAATTTATTTCATTTATGGAAGGTGAAAATCTCAAATATATAGTAAAAGAACATGGAATATAAGGAAGCCCATAAAAAGAAGAGACTCCACTAGCTAGGTATTGATCAAAGATAAATATATGGATAAATAGATGCAACCTACAAATATATCAAAACAGACTAATACTCAAACTAAACTAAAGAAAACAAAAACATTTACTACTAAAAGATAAAATAAGACACAATTCAAAACAATTAATTACCAAGATTGATCTCAATCGAAAACCAAAACGCATCACATTATGAAGATATGTTCACATAACACTCCAAATAGCTATACCAAAATTACTTACTCTACATTTTCCATTTTGGCAAATCCACCTACAAGAATGGTAGTTACCAAGCTCATTTCTATGTCTTCTCTTCTTTCATTTTTCTAACAAAAGATAGTATGAATAAGGCTGCACATTTGAAAAAATAAAGACAATTAATAAACAATAATGCTACCTAGCAGTCACAAGTTAACAATCAAATGAAGAAACCCAAGGATTTTTGCGGCGGAAGCACGATGAAGATTGGTTGCCGTTCGCGATCTAGGGTCACAGATTGAGAAGAGAACAAAATTAGAAACCAACTTGGAGAGAAAGAAAAGAAAAATTGATAGGGAAAGAGTAGAGTAAGAAAGAGAAAAGTAAGAAAGAGAGGAAAAATTTAGTTTTTAAAACCTAACAATTTTTTAAAAAGAAATAAAAATGGGGGGTCATTAATGTCAGTTTTTACAAAATACAAAAAATTAAAAAAAATATAAAACTGGTTGATCATTAATGTCGATTTAAAAACGACATTAAACCCTTATCATTAATGTCGGTTTGATCCACCTTTTCAAAAACGACAATAAAGACAATTTTTCATTTTTTTCACCTGACACTACAACCCAGGTTTGTTGTAGTGTTATTATGGGTTGATGTATCTTTTTCAGATAAAAAATGTTATTTGCTAAAATTCAAAAGAAAAAGTTGTTTTGTCATTTTTTAAAATGACCCATAAAAACGTTATTATATCTCTTATGACAAAGAGTGTGGATTTACTAGTCCATATTTGACTTGTTTTTTGTTAGTAAAATTGGATAAGACCGCATTATATTGATATAATTACACTAATGACACTCTTAAATCAATATTAATATAAATTATAATTTAATTAATGTTATTAAGTTAAATGAATATAGTTTAAAAGTCATTCTAAACACAATTAATGTAATTGTTTTTTAAATTTAATTCATTTTCACATCTTTGTGCATATGTACGTGTGTGCGTGTGTGTGTGCATATGTGCGAGTGCGCGTTTGCCCGTGTGGGTTGATGTGCGTGTGCGTATGTGTGTGTGCGTGTGTGCGTGTGTGCATGTGTGTGTAGATGTGTGTGTGCATGTGTGAATGTGTGCGTGCGTTCATGCGTGTGTTCGTGTGTGTGCATGCGCATGTGCTTGTGTGTGTGCGTGTGCTTGTGTGTGCGTGTGAGAGTGTGCGTGTGCCCATATGGGTGTGTGTGCGTGTGCGTGTGTGACTGCACATGTGTCCGTGTGTGTGGATGTGCATGTGCGCGTGCGTGCATGTGTGTCGGTGGGTGTGTGCAAGTCCACATGTGCCCGTGTGGGTGATTGTGTGTGCGCGTGCGTGTGTGTGTGTAGATGTGTGTGTGCGTTCATGCGTGTGTTCGTGTGTGTGCATTCACATGTGCGCATGTATGTGGGTGTGTACGTATGCGTGTGCGCGTGCGTGTGCTTGTGTGTGCGTGTGAAAGTGCGCATGTGTCTGTGTGGGTGTGTGTGTGCTCGTGTGTGTGTGCTCGTTGTAGTTGCAAGACTGGAACAATAGACGGGAGTTTACACCACCCAGCGACTTCCATGCTGACGCGATGAATGATTATTTCATTTCTCAGGTAATTGTTCTCAATGAATGTTTTGGTTCTAACGACCTGCTATCTGATCGTAATTCTAATTATTTACTTGGCCTTGTTTCTTTGTAGGCAGTGATAGAAAATACCAGAGCAAATGATATACACAAGCGAGTTCCCTTTTTAGTACCGCTTACTAGCAGGGTTAAGATTTTCACTGTAAGCAAGTTATTTTTTTGGTTTCCTTATCCACAATATTGAATTTCTTGGATGACTGTTAGTTATAGAAATATGTAAGATATTTTTTATTTATGGTTACTTTCTCTATAACTCATTTCACAAACACAACTAGCAGCAGCTAGGCAAATGAATGGATCTCTTGCTGTTTTTTGCCAGAAACCGGTTTAGAATTCGACGAAATCATATATTGGAAGATGCTTTCAGTCAGATGAGTGCATTGTCTGAAGTTGATCTTCGAGGATCGGTAATTTCAGACTTCCATGATTTATGAAAAATGACATTGTTATCTTACTTTTTTCTATCTTTTTCTTTGCCCTCGTGAAAACGACCCCATCCCTCTTCTGCATCCTATAGTTGCAGAGTTACTTGTAATTGTTTATTAGTTTTTTCTTGTTTGTGTTGGGTCAATTGCTTCACTTTTCTGCATGCAGATACGTGTGTCTTTTGTTAATGAATTTGGAGTTGAGGAGGCAGGAATTGATGGTGGTGGTATTTTTAAAGATGTCATGGAGAACATTACACAGGCAGCCTTTGACGTGCAGTATGGTTTATTTAAGGTTATCACGACATTCCTTATTATTAGCATGGCATGGCTTTGTTAATCCTGTAGTATTATTGGATAACATGAAGCGTGATGAGACAGCCATAGTTGTTTGAAATCGCTTTTCAAAATAAAAATAGTTGTGAGATCACATTTCAATATAAAAATTGGTTGCTTGGAATCTATTTCATAAAATTTCAGTAATATGTGGGTATGTATTGTTCATTTTTTCTAATATAAGTTATTTTCTGCTTGGTAATCCAGCAAATTGCTGACCATTTGCTCTACCCCAATCCTGGTTCGGGAATGATACATGAGCAACATCTCCAGTTTTTCCATTTCCTCGAAGTTCTTTTGGCAAAGGTATGGCCATAATTCCCAATCATACATGGAATTTACTTTGGTTGATTAGTTTTTTCTTTTTTTGGATAAGGATATCCTGGTCTTGGCCTTATCATGGAAGATTCTTATATATCTTTCACCCCATACTTTGGTTGAATTTTGGAACATTAATGTATCGCCTGACATTCATAAATACAATGTCATAATTTGAAATCTGCTGTCTTCCTACATTATGCATGTTTTTCTGTTATTGAAGTTGCTGCCCGGTTGTGCTAAAAGTTCTCAAGCAGTCATGCTAAAAGATCTCAATCACATTAAATGATTTTTGACAGGATGTTGTTGTTTTACCCTTGTTCTTGTAGGTCATGTTTGAAGTAACTCTTGTTGATATACTTTTTGCAACATTCTTCTTGAGCAAGTTAAAACAGAAGTAAGGTTTTTAAAGATTTACTGTCTTACTGTTTTGTATTTTGTGCTGATCCACTAATCGTAGTATTGATGGTCATGACAATGACTAGTTGCAAGTTACTTGAATTTTTAGGGTTCTAAAAATCTTACATTTTATTATGGGTGCACTGCCTACTAATGAGATTGTCAATTGCTAACTTCCAAATGTTGAATTTGGGATTTCCATGCTACATTCACTTTCTTGATCTGCAATTACAGAGCTACTCTATACTGGAATAAAGTCTCATCTGAACTGTACATTGCTTTTGATGCTGTAATTGCAAAAGCTAGGAAATCTTTATGTATAATGCCTTTTTTTTTTTATCATTTATTAATGAAAATGAGAAGCCTTTTTATAAGCTGGAGATTACAAGAGTTGTTAAACTAACTTGGGGTTGAGTTAGTTTACTTATAACTAACTCAAGATACAAAATTGTTAATTCAAATAACTAATCCTAAACTATAAAAATGGTAAATTTCAAACAACTCCTCTAGGATAAAACTCAAGAAACATAAAGAAGGGGGATGTTTCTACATTAGCTTTTGTCAAGGCTTTAGCCAAAATTTTATTTATCAACTGTGGGGGAGGATTTGAGAGCCTCCCCAATCTCTACACACTTCTCTAATGAGAGTCTATACCAACATCAAGATACCCATACCCTTCCACTCAAGAAACTTAAGTAATTGCTTAGAGAAATAACAAAATACTTGGCCCCACTCTAACAAACACATTCCTAAGGGCCCACACAAATAGAAAAATACCAACTAACTCTAAATCATTCTTTCTTCTTCCTATTCTTGTCTCTACGGGAATACACATTTACTATGGGAGGTCTATCATTACCCGCCCCCCAAATAGCCACCTTGTCCTCAAGGTGGAATTCAGGAAACTGTTTCTTGAATAAGAGCAGCTTGTTCCCACGTTGCACTTTCAAGTGTCCCCTCACTCGAACGGATCAAAACTTCTAAGTTGTCCTCCTTTTCTATTGTTTTTGCGAACTCCCAATACTTCTACCGGAGACACTTGCATAGACAAATCAGCAGCCAAATCTTTTGAAATTGGGAATAATGGCCTGTTTGAACCCACGACCTTGCGAAGAACAGAAACATGAAAGACCGGGTGTAATAAGTGATTCCTTGGGAAGGGCCAAACGGTATGCAACGAAACGAATTCGTGCCACGATCATAAATGAACCAATGAATCTTGGGGCTAATTTGGTGTGCTTAAAACGGCTGAGAGAGGACTGTCGGTAAGGGCGTAACTTCACATAAACCCAATCATGAACCTCAAACTGCACCTCCCGTCTTTTAGCATTAGCATATTTGACCATTCGCTGCTGTGCTTTCAGTAAATTGGCCTTCAAAACGCCCAAAATTTCATCTCTTTCTTTCATCAAATGGTCTACTTCATCATTCACCCGCGCTCGAGCCCTTCACATATGGTAATATAGAGGGGGGTGGTTGCCCATAGAGGGCCTCGAAGGGGGTCATCAATGTGGCTGTACGGACTGTTGTATTATAGCTTAATTCAGCCCAAGCTAGCCATTTAACCCATTGTTTAGGTGTGTTCATAGAAAAACACCCTAGATACGTCTCCACCCTCGATTGACAACTTCCGTTTGACCATCTGTTTGGGGGTGGTAAGTGGTGCTTCATCTCAACTGAGTTTCCAACAACCTCCACAACTCTTCCATAATAGACTTGTGAAAATACGATCACGATCCGACACTATACTTCAGGGGGCATCCATGCAAACGAATAATCTCTCGCATAAAAACAGCAGCAACCACTTTTGCACCAAATGGATGTTTCAAGGGGATGAAATGTGCATACTTGGAAAGAAGATCCGCAACTACCAATATAACATCATAACCCTCGGATTTGGGGAGGCCCTCAATAAAATCCATACTAATATCTTCCCACACACGGTCCGGAATGGGTAATGCTTGAAGGAAACCAGCCGGAGTTAAAGACAAGTATTTGGCTTGCTGACACACGGAACATTCAGCAACATAGGTGCGGATATGGGCTTTCATACCTCGCCAATATACCTCCCTTGCTAGCCTTTGATATGTTTTCAATGCACCATGATGTCCCCCTATCGGGCTGTTATGGAACTCAGCTAATAATAAAGTAATATTAGGTGAATCCTCCTCCTTGTAGCAAATATCCATCTGGAGCTGGCTGTCCATTTATCAAGGATAATCGAATATTGTTAAGAGATTCATTTCCAGCCACTTGATCGATGAAAACCGAAGGGTTTAGCCCGCCCACAATACTTACGAGGCCCAATTCAAATACTGGTGGTAATCTCTATAAGGCATCGGCCGCTTTGTTTTCCAATCCTTTCTTGTACTCAATCACAAAATCATACCCCAATAGTTTAGCGATCCATCTCTGATATTCTCCCCCGATAGCCCGTTGTTCAAGAAGAAACTTCAAACTTTTCTGATCTGTACGCACCACAAAAGGCTTACCCAATAGATATGGTCGCCATTTTTGAACAGCCAGCACTTTTGCCATAAGCTCCCGTTCATAAACAGCCTTAAACCTATGGGTAATAGGTAAAGCTTGACTGAAAAAGGCCACTGGTCGTTGATTTTGCATTAGGACAGCCCCAATACCCACACCCGAAGCATCAGTTTCCAGCACAAAACTTTGTGAAAAATCAGGAATACCTAGCATCGGGACAGACATCATTGCTGACTTTTAACTGCTGAAATGCGTTCTCGGTCGTCTCATTCCACTTAAAGTTACCTTTTTTTAACAGTTGTGTCAAGGGGGGCAGCACAATAGAACCGTAGTTTGCAATTGTTGACCTTATCCAATTGGTTGCCATTTTCGGTCTTGAAGTGCCGTTTTCACACTTTTTTGAACTTTTTGGTAGGCTATGGGTTACCAACTTACACTTAAATTTTGTTAGGTTGTTTTGAAAGTCCAAGTGATACTTAGACACGCCTTGACCACTTTTTAGGTTGGTTTGGAACTAATTTTGTTGCAGTTGCGCACTTGGTTGCCATTTTGGGTCGTGTAGTGTTTCCTTTTTTTCCATACTTCTTGAACTTTTTGGTAGGTTATGAGTGACGAACTTACAAATAAACATTCTTAAGTCGTTCTGAAAGTTCAAGTGATACTTAAACACGGTTTGAAATTTTTTTAGATTTGTTTAAGACTAAGTTTGTTTCACTTGCATACTTGGTTGCCATGTTAGGTCTCAAAGTGCATTTTTCACGCATTTTGATTTTTTTGTTAGTTTGTGAGTTACGAGCTTACACTTAAGGATTGTTAGGTCGTTTTAAACACATTTTGCATTGGTTTGAAACTAAGTTTGTTGCACTTACACATTTGATTGAAATGTTGGGTCTTGAAGTACTTTTTTTCACACTTTTTGAAATTTTTTTAGGTTGTGAGTTACGAACTTACGCTTGAGTATTGTTTGGTCGGTTTGAAATCTTAGACATGTTTTAAACTCTTTTTAGGATGGCTTGAAACGAAGTCCGTTGCACTTACATACTTCGTTGCCGTTTTGGGTCTTGAAGTGCTTTTTTTTACACTTTTTGAAATTTTGGTAGGTTGTGAGTTTACAAACTTACACTTAAGCATTGTTTGGTCGTTTTGAAAGTTTAAGTGATACGTACACACGTTTTGAATACATTTTAGGTTAGATTGAGTTTGTTGCACTTGGTTGTCATTTTTGGTCTTGAAATGCTTTTTTCAACCTTTTTGGTAGATTATGAGTTACAAACCTACATTTAGGATTTGCTAGGTCGTTTTGAAAACTCAAGTAATACCTAGACACGTTTTTGAGCACGTTTTAGGTTGGTTTGAACGAAGTTTGTTGCACTTACACACTTGGTTACCATTTTGGATCTTGTAGTGCTTTTTTCACTCTATTTGAACTTTTTTCGTAGGTTATGAGTTACGAACCTACATGTAAGCTGTTTTAGGTCGTTTTGAAAGTTCAAGTGATACTTAGACACATTTTGTTCAAGTGATACTGTTTTAGGTCGTTTTCAAGTGAACTTTTTTCTTCTTGTATTGACTGTTTTACTATTTCTTCATGCTTTGTATTCATGGTATTTATGTTCGTAATGAATCTTTCATGTTCTGGTAAACATTGCAGAAACACATAATTTCAGCAATCTGTCAAAGAGTTGAAGGAGAAGACAGAAGAACTTAAAAGTCACATGAAGACCTAAAAGTTAGGTAATTTTTTGAAAACTTTTTTCTTTGTCTTGCTTAGTTTTAGTGGTATTTGTTAACAGGCTGAGACATACTCTTGTATGCCAAGGCTGGGTGGCCAATTCAATGGATGGCCTGAGACGGTGAAATGACGAGTGTAGAACAAAGTAGACAATCGAGCAGATTTACAAGTAGGAGGATGGTGTTTGGTCTTACTCTAAAGCTACTGCTAGAAAGGTGATTCTCCCTTTATTTACACATGTTATCTATATTTAATTACTGTTTTTATGTGATGGTGAATAAATATTTAAGTCGTTTCAAGTTTGTACATCATGCTTGAGTTAATACATTTCCCAACTCGCACTAATTTTAAAGTTGGGACTAAGCTTGTTGCACTTACACACTTGGTTGCCATTTTGGATTTTGGAGTGCTTTTTCTACATTTTTTGAACTTTTTGGTAGGTTATGAGTTATGAAGTAACACTAAAGCATTATTAGGTCATTTTTAAAGTTCGAGTGATACTTAAAACATTTTTTGAACACCTTTTAGGTTGTTACAAACTAAGTTAGTTTTGCATACAGCCATGGTTGCCATTTTGAGTCTTGAAAGATTTTTTTTCACACTTTTTGAAATTTTTGGTAAGTTATGAGTTATAAACTTACACTTAAGCGTTGTTAGGGTGTTCGAAAACTTATACGTGTTTTGAATACTTGTTAGGTTTGTATAGAACTAAGTTCGTTGCACTTACACACTTGACATTTTGGGTTTTGGAGTGTCTTTTTCAAAAAATTTTGAACTTTTTTCTAGGTTATGACTTATGAACTTGTATTGAATATTTGTTAGGTCGTTTTGAAAGTTCAAGTGAAACTTAGACACGTTTTGAACTCGTTTTAGGTTGGTTTGAAACTAAGTTTTACACACATTTGATTGACATGTTGGGTCTTGAAGTACTTTTTTCATACTTTTTGAAATTTTGGTAGGTTGTGAGTTACAAACTTACACTTAAGCATTGCTTGGTCGTTTTGAAAATTCAAGTGATACTTACACACGTTTTGAATACATTTTAGGTTAGATTGAGTTTGTTGCACTTGGTTGTCATTTTTGGTCTTGAAATGCTTTTTTCAACCTTTTTGGTAGATTATGAGTTTCAAACTTACACTTAGGATTTGCTAGGTCGTTTTGAAAACTCAAGTAATACCTAGACACGTTTTGAGCACATTTTAGGTTGGTTTGAACTAAGTTTGTTGCACTTACACACTTGGTTGCCATTTTGGGTCTTGTAGTGCTTTTTGCACAATATTTGAACTTTTTTCGTAGGTTATGAGTTACGAACCTACATGTAAGCTGTTTTAGGACATTTTAAAAGTTCAAGTGATACTTAGACACGTTTTTAACTCGGTTTAGGTTGGTTTGAAACTAAGTTTGTTGACCTTATCCAATTGGTTGCCATTTTCGGTCTTGAAGTGCCGTTTTCACACTTTTTGAACTTTTTGGTAGGCTATGGGTTACCAACTTACACTTAAATTTTGTTAGGTTGTTTTGAAAGTCCAAGTGATACTTAGACACGCCTTGACCACTTTTTAGGTTGGTTTGGAACTAATTTTGTTGCAGTTGCGCACTTGGTTGCCATTTTGGGTCGTGTAGTGTTTCCTTTTTTTCCATACTTCTTGAACTTTTTGGTAGGTTATGAGTGACGAACTTACAAATAAACATTCTTAGGTCGTTTTGAAAGTTCAAGTGATACTTAAACACGGTTTGAAATTTTTTTAGATTTGTTTAAGACTAAGTTTGTTTCACTTGCATACTTGGTTGCCATGTTAGGTCTCAAAGTGCATTTTTCACGCATTTTGATTTTTTTGTTAGTTTGTGAGTTACGAGCTTACACTTAAGGATTGTTAGGTCGTTTTAAACACATTTTGCATTGGTTTGAAACTAAGTTTGTTGCACTTACACATTTGATTGAAATGTTGGGTCTTGAAGTACTTTTTTTCACACTTTTTGAAATTTTTTTAGGTTGTGAGTTACGAACTTACGCTTGAGTATTGTTTGGTCGGTTTGAAATCTTAGACACGTTTTAAACTCTTTTTAGGATGGCTTGAAACGAAGTCCGTTGCACTTACATACTTCGTTGCCGTTTTGGGTCTTGAAGTGCTTTTTTTTACACTTTTTGAAATTTTGGTAGGTTGTGAGTTACAAACTTACATTTAAGCATTGTTTGGTCGTTTTGAAAGTTTAAGTGATACGTACACACGTTTTGAATACATTTTAGGTTAGATTGAGTTTGTTGCACTTGGTTGTCATTTTTGGTCTTGAAATGCTTTTTTCAACCTTTTTGGTAGATTATGAGTTACAAACCTACATTTAGGATTTGCTAGGTCGTTTTGAAAACTCAAGTAATACCTAGACACGTTTTGAGCACGTTTTAGGTTGGTTTGAACGAAGTTTGTTGCACTTACACACTTGGTTACCATTTTGGGTCTTGTAGTGCTTTTTTCACTCTATTTGAACTTTTTTCGTAGGTTATGAGTTACGAACCTACACGTAAGCTGTTTTAGGTCGTTTTGAAAACTCAAGTAATATCTAGACACGTTTTGAGAACGTTTTAGGTTGGTTTGAACTAAGTTTGTTGCACTTACACACTTGGTTACCATTTTGGGTCTTGTAGTGCTTTTTTCACTCTATTTGAACTTTTTTCGTAGGTTATGAGTTACGAACCTACACGTAAGCTGTTTTAGGTCGTTTTGAAAGTTCAAGTGATACTTAGACACATTTTGTTCAAGTGATACTGTTTTAGGTCGTTTTCAAGTGAACTTTTTTCTTCTTGTATTGACTGTTTTACTATTTCTTCATGCTTTGTATTCATGGTATTTATGTTCGTAATGAATCTTTCATGTTCTGGTAAACATTGCAGAAACACATAATTTCAGCAATCTGTCAAAGAGTTGAAGGAGAAGACAGAAGAACTTAAAAGTCACATGAAGACCTAAAAGTTAGGTAATTTTTTGAAAACTTTTTTCTTTGTCTTGCTTAGTTTTAGTGGTATTTGTTAACAGGCTGAGACATACTCTTGTATGCCAAGGCTGGGTGGCCAATTCAATGGATGGCCTGAGACGGTGAAATGACGAGTGTAGAACAAAGTAGACAATCGAGCAGATTTACAAGTAGGAGGATGGTGTTTGGTCTTACTCTAAAGCTACTGCTAGAAAGGTGATTCTCCCTTTATTTACACATGTTATCTATATTTAATTACTGTTTTTATGTGATGGTGAATAAATATTTAAGTCGTTTCAAGTTTGTACATCATGCTTGAGTTAATACATTTCCCAACTCGCACTAATTTTAAAGTTGGGACTAAGCTTGTTGCACTTACACACTTGGTTGCCATTTTGGATTTTGGAGTGCTTTTTCTACATTTTTTGAACTTTTTGGTAGGTTATGAGTTATGAAGTAACACTAAAGCATTATTAGGTCATTTTTAAAGTTCGAGTGATACTTAAAACATTTTTTGAACACCTTTTAGGTTGTTACAAACTAAGTTAGTTTTGCATACAGCCATGGTTGCCATTTTGAGTCTTGAAAGATTTTTTTTCACACTTTTTGAAATTTTTGGTAAGTTATGAGTTATAAACTTACACTTAAGCGTTGTTAGGGTGTTCGAAAACTTATACGTGTTTTGAATACTTGTTAGGTTTGTATAGAACTAAGTTCGTTGCACTTACACACTTGACATTTTGGGTTTTGGAGTGTCTTTTTCAAAAATTTTGAACTTTTTTCTAGGTTATGACTTATGAACTTGTATTGAATATTTGTTAGGTCGTTTTGAAAGTTCAAGTGAAACTTAGACACGTTTTGAACTCGTTTTAGGTTGGTTTGAAACTAAGTTTTACACACATTTGATTGACATGTTGGGTCTTGAAGTACTTTTTTCATACTTTTTGAAATTTTGGTAGGTTGTGAGTTACAAACTTACACTGAAGCATTGCTTGGTCGTTTTGAAAATTCAAGTGATACTTACACACGTTTTGAATACATTTTAGGTTAGATTGAGTTTGTTGCACTTGGTTGTCATTTTTGGTCTTGAAATGCTTTTTTCAACCTTTTTGGTAGATTATGAGTTACTAACTTACACTTAGGATTTGCTAGATCGTTTTGAAAACTCAAGTAATACCTAGACACGTTTTGAGCATGTTTTAGGTTGGTTTGAACTAAGTTTGTTGCACTTACACACTTGGTTGCCATTTTGGGTCTTGTAGTGCTTTTTTCACTCTATTTGAACTTTTTTCGTAGGTTATGAGTTACGAACCTACACGTAAGCTTTTTTAGGTCGTTTTGAAAGTTCAAGTGATACTTAGACACGTTTTGAACTCGTTTTAGGTTGGTTTGACACTAAGTTTTAAACACATTTGATTGACATGTTGGGTCTTGAAGTACTTTTTTCACACTTTTTGAAATTTTGGTAGGTTGTGAGTTACAAACTTACACTTAAGCATTGCTGGGTCGTTTTGAAAATTCAAGTGATACTTACACACGTTTTGAATACATTTTAGGTTAGATTGAGTTTGTTGCACTTACACACATGGTTGTCATTTTTGGTCTTGAAATGCTTTTTTCAACCTTTTCGGTAGATTATGAGTTACGAACTTACCCTTAGGATTTGCTAGGTCGTTTTGAAAACTCAAGTAATACCTAGACACGTTTTGAGCACGTTTTAGGTTGGTTTGAACTAAGTTTGTTGCACTTACACACTTGGTTGCCATTTTGGGTCTTGTAGTGCTTTTTTCACAATATTTGAACTTTTTTCGTAGGTTATGAGTTACGAACCTGCACGTAAGCTGTTTTAGGTCGTTTTGAAAGTTGCAGTGAAAGTTAGACACGTTTTGAGCACGTTTTAGGTCGTTTTGAGCATGTTTTAGGTCGTTTTGAGTAAATGGTATGTATGTTGTGATTGTTTGATTGCATGTATAATACCTTATTGAGATGTGTATGCTTGATTGAGAAGCTGATAGAACACCAAGTAATGGTTCTTATTTGTTCATTAAGCAACCAAACTATTACAGAATACAATACTCAAACCAGTCTTGAAAACACCGAACAAACAAGTACTATTACAGACAATAACCAAGTATAAAATAAAACATTCAAACATCAAAAGTAGTTTAGGATAATGGAAAACACTTTCTAAGATTAAAGTAACTGAACAACTTCTGTAATTCTGCTCTCCAGAAAATACAGCCCCTCCACTTCCAGAAACTGATTAACCAACCCCCATCTTTCCTTCCATCTCTCCCTTTTAACCTCCCCCTGTAACTAACTGTGGAGGCCCTCAATAAAATCCATACTAATATCTTCCCACACACGGTCCGGAATGGGTAATGCTTGAAGGAAACCAGCCGGAGTTAAAGACAAGTATTTGGCTTGCTGACACACGGAACATTCAGCAACATAGGTGCGGATATGGGCTTTCATACCTCGCCAATAGACCTCCCTTGCTAGCCTTTGATATGTTTTCAATGCACCATGATGTCCCCCTATCGGGCTGTTATGGAACTCAGCTAATAATAAAGTAATATTAGGTGAATCCTCCTCCTTGTAGCAAATATCCATCTGGAGCTGGCTGTCCATTTATCAAGGATAATCGAATATTGTTAAGAGATTCATTTCCAGCCACTTGATCGATGAAAACCGAAGGGTTTAGCCCGCCCACAATACTTACGAGGCCCAATTCAAATACCGGTGGTAATCTCTATAAGGCATCGGCCGCTTTGTTTTCCAATCCTTTCTTGTACTCAATCACAAAATCATACCCCAATAGTTTAGCGATCCATCTCTGATATTCTCCCCCGATAGCCCGTTGTTCAAGAAGAAACTTCAAACTTTTCTGATCTGTACGCACCACAAAAGGCTTACCCAATAGATATGGTCGCCATTTTTGAACAGCCAGCACTATTGCCATAAGCTCCCGTTCATAAACAGCCTTAAACCTATGGGTAATAGGTAAAGCTTGACTGAAAAAGGCCACTGGTCGTTGATTTTGCATTAGGACAGCCCCAATACCCACACCCGAAGCATCAGTTTCCAGCACAAAACTTTGTGAAAAATCAGGAATACCTAGCATCGGGACAGACATCATTGCTGACTTTTAACTGCTGAAATGCGTTCTCGGTCGTCTCATTCCACTTAAAGTTACCTTTTTTTAACAGTTGTGTCAAGGGGGGCAGCACAATAGAACCGTAGTTTGCAACGAATTTCCGATAATACCCCGTTAGCCCCAAAAAACCCACCTAGCTCCTTCACGTTCTTGGGTGCTGGCCATTTAACCATCGCTTCTATTTTTGTTGGATCCGCTGCCACCCCCTCTGAAGAAATAACATGGCCCAAGTATTCAATTTTGTCAACCGCAAATTGGCATTTTTTAAAGTTGGCTACCAGTTGATGAGCTACTAGAGTTTCCAAAACCATTGCCAATTGGTGCAAATGCTCGTCCAAGGACTTGCTGTAAATTAAGATGTCATCAAAGAAAACCAAAACAAACTTGCGTAAATATGGGCGAAGAACATCACTCATGATTGATTGGAATGTTGCCGGAGCGTTTCAACCCAAACAGCATCACAAGGAATTCATAGGGCCCCTCGTGGGTTCGAAACGCTGTTTTGTGAACATCGGCTGCCCGCACCCGAATTTGCTGATAACCTAACTTTAAATCAATTTTGGAGAATATGGTTGCCCCAAATAATTTGTCTAACAGTTCATCAACAACAGGAATCAGATACTTATCTGGTATAGTGGCAAGATTCAGTGCTCGGTAATCAACGCAAAATCGCCAGCTACCATCCTTTTTCTTAACAAGGAGCACTGAAAAGGCACTTTTGCTTGGCTGAATTATTCCGGCTAGCAGCATTTCCTTAACTAGTTTCTCTATCTCATCTTTCTAAAATTGGGGATAACGATACGGGCGCACGTTCACTGCACGAGCCCCTGGTGGGGGTAATTGATTGCTTGGTTCAAACACAACGCTAAAGGACTGAAGAACTTTTTGAATTTCTGGTTGTAGTTTACTCAAGTAGTCTGCTATGTGTTCCCTTGCTTCGCCCACTCCCCACTGTACAACTGCACTTAATTCGATTGACACGCCTTGATCTTCCTTCTCAAAGGTTTTCATTATCGATTTCAGTGACACTTGGGATCTTACTAAACTTCTATCCCCTTGAAGAATTACCACCCATTCACCCAGTGAGAATTCCATCTCCGACAACTTGTAATAAAAAACTTCTTTCCCTAACATTTCCAACCAAGTAACTCCTAATATAACGTCGGCACTCCCGAGTGGTAGAGGGAGAAAATCGTGAGTGATTGATAAATTGGCGATTGTCAGGTTTACATCCTTACACACACTGGTTGCTTGGACTACGCCTCCGGTTCCCAGAACAACCCCATATGCATCCATGGTTTCTACTGAAATTTTTAGCTCTTTGACTGCCTCTTCTGCAATAAAATTGTGCGTGGCTCCCCCATCGATCAGCACCACAACCTCACGTCCCCTTATTTCTCCTTTAATTTTTATGGTTTTCGGCGAATTGAAACCTACCAATGACTTCCTCATTCCCATTGGTTTCGATTTCTTCCCCCACTTGATCGGTTTTGTCACTTAAGTCTTCCCCTTCTTGTACAGCAATGATGTTCAATTCACGTCTTTTGCAGCGGTGCCCTAGACTAAACTTCTCGTCACATCTAAAACACAAACCTTTTTCCTTCTTAATCCGCACTTCGTTGTCAGTCATTCGGCGGTATGGTCAGACAACGTACTCTTCGCGCCCGATTCCTGCGATGAAGTAATCGTCGTGGACGAGTACGACGAATTTCGGCTAGGGTTAATCGTAATCGTTCGTGATGTAGCGACCCGATCTGAGGCCTTTGACCCAGTTTGACTTCTCGACCTGCTTGGCCCACTATTTGACATTTTAATTGATAAATTAGGGTTTCCACTTGCCCCATGAATTCTCTTCAATTGAACCACTCGATCATCTTCTCAATTATTTGGGCCATTAACATTTTAGCCTCTAGGCCCACTGGATTCAATTTTTAGATCTCACTTTGGATCTCTTCCTTCAGCCCAGACACAAACTTACTTTCTAGGGCTGCATCACTCATATCTTTAAGGCCGACCGAAAATTGTTCAAATCGCCGCCGGTAATCCCTCACGGTGGTCTCCTGCTGTAATTTCATCAACCTTGCGTGTTTATCTCCTTGGTCGGACGCTTTGAATCTGGCCCACAGAAGCTATCGGAATTCTGTCCAGCTGCCGATTTTCTTTCTATCCTCCTTCCATTGATACCAGTCCAAAGCTTCCCCCTCCAAGCACAGGACCGCCGCATCCAACTTATCTCTCTCCGTCAGATATTCACCACAAAATAGCGCTCCACACGTTGTAGCTATCCATCCACATTCTCTTCTTCCTCCCCTTTAAATATCGACACCTCCAGTTTTCGTAGCCTCATGTCAAAAAGGGGTATCTCACGGATATTTGGTGCACATGGTACTCCAACTCCCTCATCCACCACCGGGTTAGTTTTTTGTTCACTTTTTTCTTCTTGAACTTGTTCCTCATTCATTATTCCCTTTCCCTTGTCCGTAATCATTCTTTCACTAGACGTGGATCCTTTTGAAGCACTTCCCATCACTCCCATCCTGTGTATTAACAATTTCATATCCTCACTCAATTTTTACAGATTGTGTGGAATAAATTAATTAAAGTTGTTTCTACCAAAGAAAACAAAAATAATAAATAAAATTATATGTTTTTCAGATTTTATTTTATGTTTCTAAAAGTTGGATGTATTCTGATCATAACCTTTTTGACATATTGTAAAAGGCATTGATAAATTAAATTAAAAAAAAAAAGCATTTACAAAAATTGTTGAAATTCTTTTAAACATTTAGGTGTAAAAATGAAACAAATAGATTAATGCGATGGAAAAATGGTTAAAAATAGTAAAATAGAAAGAAAAAAAAATGAAAAAAAGAAGGTCTCCTCATGTTTGTATAAACATTAACTATATATTTTCTATATAGATTTGAACTTTTTTGTTTAAGAATCTATTTAGATTCTTTCAACTCTAAAAAGTTTCAATTTTTATAATATGCTTATTTAGTTGTTTATCTTTAATATTTTTTAAAGTAAGGTTAATATGTTATAACTATTAGTCAAAAACTTTAATTCAGTCAACATTATTTATTTAATAAATCTATATAGTAAATACCCTATTAATATTGTTTATGCCATAAGCTACATTATTGGAATTTTATCCTAAGTTTGAGAAGAAGAAAAATAAAATCAAAAGTTATAACATAATCTCTATTTCTTCATTCTTCTCTAATTTGGAATTTGTTATAACTTCAACTATTCTCATTAGGATGTATTTGTGAGTAATAGTGGGAGTAGTAATTTTAGAAAAAAGATTTTAAGTAAAATTGATTTCTGAAAAATGATTTTCAAATGTTTAAAATTAATTTTGTTCCAAAAATGATTTTAGAATTACCGAATTATATTTATGTATCATATAAAATCAATATTTCAGGAATATTTGATCGGTATGGAGGTGGCAAATATATAATTGTATATTTAAAGTAGAGAAAGAAAATTAAAGATTGAAGAGAACATAGTCTCTTTCAAAATAATAATAATAATACAAGGACCAATAAATAATATTGAAAAATATTTTTTTAAAAAAAATTATTAAATTATTATAAATATTATACTCGTAAGTATGGTCAGTGTCCATAGCCACATGTCCACCCTTAACTATGTAATTCACCTCATGCTTGTCAAATTACCTATAAATAGTTGGATTTTGTCAATTTTAATGGACACCGAGGAATTCCAATAACGTGTGGAGAAAGTGTGAAATTTTGAGATTTTTCATCTTTATCTTTGTTATTTTCTTGTTGAATATTGTATTTCTGAGATAGGTGTTCCAATTAGTTTTTACAACAAAATCAATATCACATTTTTTTTAGAGATATCCACACATGAGTAGCATAACATAAAATTATAAAATTATGTTTCCAAATATAACAACTTAAATAAAAACAAAAAAAGATGATAATTAAATTTATGTTATGTTTGTAAGGGAATAAAGTACTAGCATTTTGTTTTAAATTATAAAATTACTAAAATAATTATTTACAATTACACCAAAATATTATATTTTTTCTTTATCAGTGACAGACTATGACAGAGTTAGCGATCGTGTCACAGAAAGTAGTCTATTGTTCATCGACTGTTATATTTTGATATATTTGTAAAAAAGTTGTTCATTTTGTCATATTTGAAAACAACTCTTTTAGGAGAAAAATTAATGAAATAAAACATTGGAGCATTTTCAAAGGTTCAAAATGTAGGAAAGTTTTCAAACACAAATATTAAAAAATAATTATTTTTTTTTAAATGAGAAATTGTTTATATAACTATATTTAAAATGTTAATTTTTATAAATGTAACAAAATACCAAAATATTTACGGTCCGTGTAACAAAAACAAAAAGTTCATAAAGTCGGTGAAATATTTTCATAAATTTCAAGTTTGTCTTTGATATTACGGACAATTTGTCATTTTTCTTTCTTATTCTTTGCAATATCCATATTTTCTTTTAGATTTCTTCGACTCTTTTTCCAAATTTTCTTCTACTTTATTCATATTCTTTTCTTCTATTTTTTTCATCTTCTCTTTCTTCTAGATCCTCTTCCAAAACATCAAAGTCGTATGAATATCATTTTTATATGATCTAAACAATCTCTTACCTAGTCAACAAAATCGTATTTAGCATGGTCAACACAATCGTTTAGGTTTTAAATCATTTTTCCATCGTTTAAAAAAAACTATAAAATCATGTGGATATGATCTAAATGATTGTTTACATAGTCAACACGATCATAAAGTGTGGTCAACACATTCGTTTAGATTTGAAGCATTTTTATGTTCGTTAGAAAAAACTATACGATTGTATATCATTTTCTACGTGATTGCATATCATGATCGTAGAAGAAAAATTACACGCGAGTATGTGACTGACCAATTAATCACGTGTTTGACTGGGATATTTTTTGTATTTTCTATTGTGGGCTTGCAAGCTTTTTTCGTTTTCAAAATTGTCCAATACAGTGTAATATTTTGCTAGTTTATTAGATTTTTTAAAAAAGAAAACCTATTTAAAATTTCATATGTGGATGGTAATTGAAAAAAAAAAAAAAGTTAAGAATTCACTAAATTAGACTTTTATCTATGATTGTTACTTGAAAATTAGAAAATGACGAGGTCAATTATATAATTTACTCTAAACCCTATAAAATCCTACAAAAACCGATTATTTTGGCAAGAAAAATTTTCAAATAAAAACATGATTTGAAATCATTTCAAATTTTAAAATCCTTCTCTTTTATGTGATAACAAACAACGAAATTTATTTGAAATCTGTTATAAAATAAAATCACTCAGAATTCTGAGGCTTCAAACAAAGCTTTAACGAGATGTTGACTGTGCATAGTTAAGTTAGGTTGGTAATTATTATTTGGAAAGTTAGAATGTCTGTGTTTGGATCTTTGGAGTAGTGAGTTGAGCTAAGTTAAAAGTTTGTGTAAAGTTATGTTGACGTATATGTGGTGCGTTTTTTCTAAAACATAATTGAGTTTGTATTGAGTTTTTTTTTTTTTTTCCTCCAAATGTACACTACTTTTTCTATAAAAAAAAAATTACTAAAAAATGCTTTTTTTTCTTCTATTCCTTCAAATCTAACAAAACTTCTACCAAGTAAACATATATCATACTTTGACACCTTATATTTCAATAAAATGAACATTTTTCTCTACTCCCTAACCTTCAATTTTGAACTCTCACTTAATTTTAACTCCATCATAAATGTTAGCTAAAAAGAGAACAATTCCTATCTTGTTTCGTTGTTTGTCCACTAGTTGGAGGAAATGTGCAAACGTCTATTTACGTGTTCACAAAAAATAGAGTTATCACTAACGGTCTCATTATAGGTGGCCTTCATCGAAGTTGGTCTCTTGATTATATGTTAGTGTTGGTTGCCAGAGATGGTTGTCATTGAAGTTGATCATCCAAAGTGATATTCATCGAAGTTTGTGGTTAGAGGTGGTTATTGGAGCCTAGAGTTGGTCACCTAAAGGTGGCTGCTCAAAATATGTCAATGGAGTTGCTTGTGCAAAGGTAGTCATTAGAGTTAGTGACTAGGATTTTGGTCGGAGGTGGTTAGCGGAGCCCCAAGTTGGTTGATGAAATTGGCGACACGAAGGTAGAAGTCGAAGTATGTCACTGAAATTGCTTGTGTGAAGGTGATCATCAAAGTTGGTCATATAAGCTCAAAGTTGTCGGAGTATGTCACCAAAGTGTGGTAGTGGTAATTGTTAATGGAGGCCAATGGGGGAAACCATTTAAAACATTGAATGGACGAAGAATTGGAGAGAGTTGGAGTAAGTTGGTAAAATAACCAACTCAATTCCATCAACAAAATTAGCAAATTTAATTTTGTAAATATTTTATCAATTGCTATTTTTAAAGGCATCGAAAGCAAAATAATTGATTTTGAATAATATAAATTATTTTAAATGATATAACACTATAAATATTGTGAATAAAATTAAATGAAAATTTTTTTTTCAAAGTATAGAGCATCAAGTGATAAACTTATATATATAACATAAATAAAACGTAGAACATCAAGTATTGAAGAGTGAGCATTAAAGCATCGAGTGAGCATCTAGTATCTAGTATCTAGTATCTAAAATATAACATAGAGAATATAATATAAAGCATAGAACATCAAGTATCGAGCATTAAGTACAATAGATCGTGCATCAATTAGCGTTTTTCAATTATAAGTGTACTGCAAATTTATAAGGATGAATTAGTAAATTCACAAGATGCTAGTGCAAGCAGAAGTTCATTTTTGAGTCACTTCTAAAACTCTAGTCATTTTTATTAGATAGGCATTCAAATGATGTTACATCCATATGAATCACTCCTCATATTCGTCTTCCATGAATTATTTTATAAAAAAAGAAAAAAAAAGCATTAAGCATTAACAACTACTCTAAATTGAAATGTTGATACTTCTATTTCTATTAAAAGCAATGATTGCAACACTAATAAAAATGGGTTTATGAGAGCTTAAAGAAGAAGTGTGTTAGATGATTATAGATAAAAGGTAAGATTAAAGTTGGATAGTTCAAAAATGAAATGGACAAAAAGTTAGGAGTGGAGGAGATATTATATATTTGTTGTACCAACATATTATTTGTCCTTTTGGCTCCCCATTCTAATAGCAATGATGCCAAAGCTATACTTTCAAACTTGAGCTATACTTTCAAACTTGTACTAAAGTCAATTTGTATGGACTTGTGCATTCATGACTTCATCAATCACAACAATTACTTCCCTTTTCTTTTCTTTTTCTTTTGTGTAATAGAGATGTTTATAGGTGAGGATAGTGATTTCTTATCCTTTATCTCTCTTTTGTTAAATTATAAGTTTAACCAAAACCATTACATCCCATATCTATATATGATTATAAATATCATCTTTCACCTTTATATGAAATAGGTTTTTTAACTTTTCAACAATGTCTAACATAGCATTGACACAATATTGAACATTGTTTTCAAAGTTAACATATAATTGAACTTTGTGTTTTATATGTCAATATTAAGTAACTCTCTCTTTCTCTAAATTTAGCCGCATTTTTAATTCAATTATTTATTTATTTACATTGTTATTATTTCTACCTTTCTTTTATGAATTTTGTTAGTGTTGTAAATTTAATTGCATTTATTGTCAAATAGTGATGAGAATGGTAACAGTAACAAGAAGCAATGGTAATTTAATCTTCATATATTGAATTGGATGAGCTTTGTGAGATGATGATGAGAAAGGCACATCAATAAAGGCTGCCTTTTTCTTTGTGTATTGCCCATCACATACTTCCCATAATTGGTCCCCTCAACCTCAACCTCAACCTCCCAACTTCCCAACTTCCCTTTTTTTTTTTCTCTCTTTTTTCTAACAACTTGTACAAATCCTTTTTCTCTACCTTTTATCATTTCAATTCTTTTACCTTTTTCTTTTTTTCCCTTTTCCCAAAACAAATTCTATTTCCCTTTCTCTAAACCTTGCTTGGTTTAGGGTAACATGAAGCACTAATATAATATATCAATATAAATAAGAAGAGGGAGATGAAAGACGAAAGGGTATTGACGTCGAGTCAAGAACAAATAGAGAAGAGTTTAGTTGTACATTGAAGTAGAAAAGGGGAAGAGAAGAGGAGGGTGATTGAGGTATTCACACATTTTTAAAATTTACGAGTATTTTTACAAGGAATTGCTAAAACTTGGTGTCGTTTTAAAATTTGAACACTATTTTTAGGACTTTTGAAAATTGACAAGGCATCAGAAAATTCTTCTATTACAATCAAACAAATAAAAGGTTTTGTATTCAAACCTTCACCAAAAAAACTTTCTTTTCTTTGTTACATTGTTGTTTATTTTTCACGGTGTTCGCCTTGGGATCTATTGTACTATCCAAAATACACACTTTTCTGCCTTTCTATTATTGTCTTTAGTCCCAAGCCGATCCACAAGTTTCTCAAGTTTTATCTCTTTGCGTTTATGTTTGAGATAATTTTTCAAATCTCTCCATGAGAGTGACAATTTTTCAATTATTGTTGATACCTAAAAAGATTCACTTAAGGTCATATTCTCAGCATGGATTTACTTGGATTTCCTCGACCTGACTAGTTACAGTTCTTGAATCCACCAGTAATCCATAATTTTTTCCACCATTAATTTCTTTGAATCAACATAAATTTTCAATTATTTTGGCACGCATTACCCTCTACCAACAGAAGTTTCGGGTCCCAAATTGGCTAACTTTTCTGACGAAGATATGTCTATTTATTTTGGAGAATATGAGGCGCTAGAACTTATCCACAATGGTTCAAGAATTCAATGGCCTGCAAACCTTCAAAACCGATAAGCATGAACGCATGGTTGATATTAATGACTCATCATTCCTTCAGTCTTCCTATCTTGTAAGTATGCGCTGATGCTACTTATTATCTCGCTGTGGAAATGTTTGAACTGTGCAATCATAGAGTCCATATCAGTTTCAAGAGTAGTTTGGCTTTTACCAAGATATACCTAATGATATAGAGGAAATGTCACTTGTGATTACACCAAATAACACATTATATCGGTGGAGATATGCACGAGGTGCAAATCTTTATTTGGGTTGTTCTTGCTTGCCCATACGTTAGAGTCTTGCAAGCATGTGACAACACGATTTAGAAATTGGTGGACAACAAAGCACAAGACATATTTTAAGGATAATAGACACCATTTGGTGAGCACCCAAACTACTCAAGAATTGAGGGAGTAACCTAGGTGGTAAACATATTCATTTGGTTAAAGCAATGGCTCCTACCCTCCAAAAGGAGGCCAAGGAGCTTAGAGATGAAAGTGATGGTAGCAAAAGTGATCGTCATTGCAAGAGACCTTCGAAGAAAGCAAAGGCATTAGGTGATGATTTCTATGGAAAGGGTTTGAGTGCTCTGAAAATTCCTAAAGTTTCGACACTACTAGTTCACATATTTTTCTTTTCTTGTATTATTATTATTATTATTATTATTATTATTATTATATTATTATTATTATTATTATTATTATTATTATTATTATTATTATTATTATTATTATTATTATTATTATTATTATTATTATTATTATTATTATTATTATTATTATATTATTATTATTCTGTTAGTGGATGATTTATTCATTACTTATTTCTATAGTCACCTTTAGATGATCATCTTCAAGAGCTTGAGCAATGCAACGATGAATCTTTGACACGGCCTCATGTTGTGGATTTGGCCATTAAAGAAGTTGGTACCTAAAAACTACTAGTTGCTGAACAAGCTGAACAATCATGTGCTCTCCTCGAGGAGAATCGACGTGGTAAGATGAAAGTGAATGAAAAAAATGTTAAAAATTTGAATCCTCCATCTAAAGGAAATGTCTGCCCCAAAGAAACTTCAGAGAATGTCATATCCACACATGCTCTTCTCCAGATTTCTAAGTTGTCTTTAAACACTTCCAAGAAGCAGATGGTAGGACACCCTGTGCCTTCTCATGGGTTGGTGAAAAGATAGTTTCAAACATACTTCAGAAAACGGCTTTATGCATGTGAGAGGACATTCAAGACAAGATCATGTGCACTCTTTTTAAATATATCTCAAGATTTAGACAAAATATAACGACGATACTTTCGAGAATTGCGAAGATCTAGGCAGACAACCTAACTCCTTGTTGAAGAATATTTAAACAACTATTTTAAGAGGGTAGACAATTTCAATGTTGTACAATCTTCGTATTTTGCGTAGTTGTCGTCTACAGACAAAGCTCATCAATTAGACAAGAAGCCTTAACTTTGATAAACCAATTACGAAAAGATGCCAAAGTTATTCAAGAGAGGGTTGCACAATTGGCTTTGGAAAAGATGGAACTAGAAAGCAGACTTCAAAGTATAAATACTGAGTCTAAACAGCTATCTATCTTATCTTGTGAGAAGAACGAAGACATAGACAAGAAAGAACTAGAAGTTGCAAAGATCCAGAATGAAGTCAACACTCCGGCTATCAAAGAAGAAGTCATCGAGGCTCTAGCTACAGTTCATAAGAGTATGGAGGCTACACACGAGGAATTTAAGAGCTTCATGTGGAAGATTTGACTTTGCTCCCCTTCCCTTTTTTTTATTCGTTTTCTTTTTTTAATTTCAGTAAATACAAAACTTTGCTTTAATGATAATGAAAATTTCTTATTTCATGTTGCTTACATACCATTTACTATGAGATTAAGTCATAATGTCGCTTACTAAACTTTTTTCTTGCACATATAACTGAACTTAAAGTTAACATTAAGCTGCCTACGTACCATTTTTATAACATTGAGATCAAATAGTTTGATTGGGTTTTTTTTTTTTTTTATCACTCACCTTTTAAGCTCGTGTGGGTTTGGAGATTATGCAGTTTAAGCTCTTGCGATAAAGAGCTTTTTACATAATGACGTTACACATAAAATGTCTTGAGAATCCTATCATTGATTGGGGCAACTTTTAATCTATCTCGATCAACAATCTTGTATACTTCATTTGTGTAAACTTCTTTGACAATGTAGGGTCTATTTCATTTCATTTAGGTGTGAACTTATTCCCTATATACCTTATCGTGATTATCGATCTTCTTATAGCAAGGGATTCCTTGATGACAATCCCAACTTTAGGAAACTCCATCAATTGCTTAAGAATGCTCTACGCAATGACAGAACCTTGATTCTGCTCCTGGATGATTTCCCTTGAACACTGTGGGTACAGGTCCTAGTCCTGTGTAACCGTCGCTTGCAATAGAAGATGTGCAAGTGTCGCTTATAGAAGATTTGGATTAAGCTTTCTTTATTGTCATTGGTTTGCTTGTAGATTTAGATGATGAGAGAGAGATAAGAGGTAGAGATATCCCATCGAACGTGTCAATTTGACCAAACAATATTTCTAATATTTGATCCTTTAATTTTCTCTCGATTGAATGTCTATATGTTTGATTTGAGGAAGCTACATCACATAATGTTTTTCTTCAATCTTGGAGGGTGGTCGACGAGAGTCTTCTTGTTCTTAGGAGAATTCTCTTTAAACTCGAGAGTCTTCTTGTTCTTGGGAGAATTCTCTTTAAACCCTATGGAGTAAAAATTTCTATCTCCACAGATGAGGAGGACTCTTCTATTTATAGTCCTCTTATGGGCTTGGACTTTGTTGATCCATGGATCAGACTCATGGATCCAATCACATATATTTTTGTCATATTTAGCTCTCCAACTAAGTTAACCTTATTACATAAATTTTTGTCATATTTAGCTCTTAGGCTAAAATTGTACAAATAAATAATATTTAATTGAACCTAAAATAGTTAACTTTAACTTGAACCAACGATGAAAATGCGTGGCATCATCCTTATGTCAACACATGTCAACTTTTAATTAGTCCTAAAATTCAATTATTTGTACTTGGTCCAAAAATTCTTAAACCAAATATCATATCCAACATCATATTTGAAAAGCAACAACAAAATACTAAAATTACACACCTGTTTGTAGCTCACTTTTTCAAAAACCCTATACTCAAAAGATAAATATGATTGAATAATTGATAATTTTCTATCCAGGAAGAATAAATTAGTAACAAATAACAATTAAATGGTAATTCTATACCAAGGACATTGAACTTAACAAAACTATTTGCAAATAAATGTCTATAATCTAAGGTGTGAAACCATTGTTATCTTAGACAAGATGGGGGTTTCATATGCTACAAAAAGAGGGATACCACCATATGGGCGAGCCATGGCTGAAGAAGTTTAACCCAGTTCTGACCACCATGCCAGAGAGATCTCCTCCAAGTTGTTGCCTAAGACTTCAAACTCTGTATCCCGATTCCATGCTGCGAAAGAACTCCGTTTTCTCTACTGCTAATCCTATCTGACTATTCGACTATTCCTGCAACAGCAACAAACATCAAGACTGATCTTGTCCGCGGAAGTTTGTTAGATAGAGGGAGGTGTCCATACATGAAAAAACTTAACGAAACTCATCGTGGAAATCATAATCGTCCTCATCATCTTCGTTGAAAATGGCACTGTAAAATACGTAAGGATGATCGATCATTTCTGCCAAGGTGAGACGTCCATCTTTATCTGCATCAGCCTGTAAAATAAAGACAGAATGAAGATGTTAATCAACAGATGTAGTTGCTCCCTCTGGAAGATGAAAATATTTTCCAGGCCTAGTCTAATTCTAGATCTTATGCCTTATGGTAATGTTTTCTCATTTAGAAAACATTTGCAAGAAAGTTCTTCCATGTAAAATGATAAGATAAATGACGTCATACTATATCTTATGTTCTGAGGCTGATAGAGAACACTTGGTCTATCTTATTAAAATCAATGAGGACCATAATAACATTAACAATTATGCTACAGTTTATTGAGTTAAAAGTCAGATGCAATAGATTCATAATGAAATCTGATAAAGGAACTTCCAAGAGAATAACCATTCAGTCCACAAAGTGCAAACAGAAAACAATTGGTGTAATGACTGCGTTTTAATATGACCGATTTTACTACTCGTAAAATGAATTTTACACAATATTACTTATATGTGATGGGTGGTCGGTCAAGTAAAAATTAAAATAACTGTACAGAGTATAAAACAATCCATGGACAACCCAGCAAGCTCTCACTGATAGAGGAAAAGAAAGAGTAAATTGTTTCTACAACCATACATAAGAATCATGAGATGTTTGTTGATGACATTAATATGTGCCACAATATCCAAGCAATATCTCAATCGTAAAAGTAAAGCTAAAAAATTCATCGACTTGCATATGGGTTTTAAGATTCGTTATGGATGAGTACCTGCTGTATGATATATTCTGCCTGTTGTTTTGCATAGTAATGCTCTGATGGGTGAATTTTTCCAATTATAGGTAACAGCTCTTCATTAGACAGGTGTCTATGAAAAACAAAATACAACACACAAAATAATCCTTAAAGGTGTCAAATAGGATACAAAACTGTAGAATCATTGCTATAATCTTTTAATGAAACCAGACCCGTTCCTAGTAGATGGGTATATATTGGTTAGTAGGTGCCAATAGGTTCTCTCTAAGAATTATCTTTGGTTAGGATTAGGAGAGATGGGGAGCTCTTGAAATGTCTGTAGAATTGTTATTTATGTTCTTTTTAAAAATTACATTTTGTCAAACTGATTTTTATCAATTTTTTGTTTCTTTAATCTTTATTCAAAACCACAATTTCTTGGAGAGAAATGAAGAACATAGAAGGGCACTCAAGAGGATAGAAAAGAGAAAAAAAGAAGCCCAATCCCCGACAATAGAAAAGAGAGTTCAACCCTTCCTACAATAAAGGACTCCAATCCAAAGAATGATCCCAAAAGATCAAGACAACATATAAATACAATTTGGTTTTACGATTTGGTATGGAAGCAAAATAAAAAAATGGGATTACAATGCCTGGTTATGTGAACAATCATTGGCAGTCTATCACATTCTTTTATTTACTCCTGGGACAACCTAGTAGGCCACTCATATTATTTCTAGACCTATTCCTAAAGCATGATTGGTGACATCATAATTTCCTGCAACTTTTCCATCATCGTGTCATAATTGACATTTTTTGTCACTTAGCTGGAATGACGGAGGTTATGAGATCTGCTTGCTCATTAAATATCTAAGTTACTAATTCTCCGAGTTTGGCATTTTAATCTTCAGCACCAATTAGTGCTTGTATTTGTGTTCTCAAAACATGCCTTTTCTTTTCTCTCTTTTCTTTTTCAGGTTGATAGTTTGGTTGAAGAGTTTGCAGATATAAATCGTAAAATGGAGAAAACAGGAACATTCACTATGGATAAGAAAAAGCTCCTTCAACTTGTTGGAAAGGCCAATTCAAATTTAGCAGATGTAATTCTCAAAGTTGGTCTTTTTGAGAGGTAAAACCCCGATAGTTGGTATTGGACTTATAGTATATTGGTCTAAACAGATAGCTGTCTTTTTATTTTATTTATTATTGTTTTGAAAAGGATACAATATAAAAAACTGTTCATTAAGGAAATGCAAAGAGACTTGCAATGAAGAAACTAAAATGTTTGTCTCATGGCCAATCCAAGGGGTAATGGCAGCGGCATAGCTCTAGAAAGCGGCGGAATAAGAGACCACCCACAACGCAGGACATTCTTAAAAAGGAAGACCATCTGTCGTTAAGCATTCTTATACATCGTTTACTCGGAATTGTGCAGATATAGGAATAGTCTGGTTCCTCACAGTAAGAGACTTCCTTGCGGAAGTTTCCCATCACATAAGGAAATGAAAACAAGTTTCCCATCACGTAGGGAAATGAAAAGAGATATACTCAAAATACAAACCAATAAGCAAACAAAGTAGAAGAAAAAAGATCCTCAAAACAAATAAAGAGGCAAACAAAATCCAGTAAACATCGCTTGGAATTAAGACTTCATTGATTTATGCTAAAATAATATATTTCTTGTTTATTTCACAAATAGAAAGATTTTACTTAAATAAAACAACTCATTACAAAAAAGGAAAAAATAAATTTGGCAAATATTATACAACCAACACAATAAAATATAATACAATAAAGGAAATAATCAACATTTCCCCTCAAGCTGGTTTGAAGATATCAGTCATTGCTAGCTTGTCAATCAGTTTGTTGAATTGCCACTTTGGAAGGCCTTTAGTTAACACATCTGCAATTTGTTCTGTTGTCGGAAGGTAGGGTATGCATATTACTCCCACATTGGTCTTTTGCTTTATAAAGTGTTTATTGACTTCAGTATGTTACGTCTTGTTATAAAGGACTGAATTGTGGGCAATGGAAATTGCTGCCGTGATACTGCATGAGCATTGTTTGAGTGAATCCCAATTCTTCCAACAATCTTATTCATTTACACTCACAAATGCGTTGGGTTAAAGCTCTAAATTCTGCTTCTGCACTACTTCTTGCAACAGCACTCTGTTTTTTACTTTGCCAAGTAGCAAGATTTCCTCCAAGGAAGGGGCAGTAACCAGATCTCAGTCATGCAACCTGCCCAATTAGTATTAGTGTAAACGTTAACATTAGATGATCATGTCTTTGAAACAATGTGTCTTTTCCTCAAGTACCTTTCAAATACTTAGGATTCTATTCTATAAACGGCATAAAAGTGAGTTGGTCCAAGAGCATGCATGAACTGACTTTTGATACTAATTGCAAAAGCAATGTTAGGACGTGTGGGAAAGATATATGAGTCTTCCTACAAGTCTCTAGTACTTTTCTCTTTCCTTTATCTCATTCTTGGTTGCAACTTTCAATTTCAAATTCTGCTCAATGGGAGTTTCTGCTACCTTGCAACCAAGTAAACCTGTCTCTTTTAACAGATCAATAATATTCTTCCTTTGTTTGAAAAGAATGCCACTTTTGGACCTGGCAAACTTCATGCCTAGGAAGTACTTTAAAGTTCCTAGGTCCTTGATCTGGAAATCATCTGCCAACTTTTTCTTCACGAAAGTTTGTTCTGTCTCATCATTGCTTGTAAGAACGATATCATCAAATTAAACTATCAAAATCATAACCTTGTCATTTCCTGTATGTTTGTAGAATATCATATGATCGACTTGGCTTTGACTGAATCCATAGCCCGTGACTACTTTCTCGAATCAAATCAAGCTCTAGGAGACTGTTTGTTCCAAGGAATATACAAGCGTTCAAATCAAGCTCTAGGAGACTGTTTGAGACCGTATAATGATCTCTTTAACTTGCAAACTTTGTTAATCCCGAGATCTACCTTAAAACTAGGTGGCAAGTCCATAATTACCTCTTCTTTCAGTTCCCCATTGAGAAAGACATTCTTAACATCCAATTGATAAAGAGGCCAATCAAAGTTAGCTACAACAGACAACAAATTTCTAATAGAATTGATTTTGACAACTGTAGCAAATGTTTCTTGATAATCAACTCCATAGGTTTGAGTAAACCCCTCAGCAACCAATCCAACCTTGTACCTCTCGACACTACCATCAGCTTTACATTTTAGCGTAAACATCCACTTGCATCCAACTGTTTTCTTTTCTTTTCGTAGTTCAAGTATATCCCATGTAGAATTCATCTCTTCCATCACTGCTAATTTCCAATTCAATTCATTTGGGACCTCTTGTATATTCCTCGGAACAAACAGGTTGATTATTTTGGATGTAAAGGCTTTATGATTGTGAAAGTTTACGATAAGAAAGATAGTTTGCAATGAGATATTTGACAAATTTACTGGTACCTTTCCTGTTGGCAATTGTAATATCAAGATCAGAGACATTAGACAAGGAATTATGAGAAGAACGGGGAGAATTAGACGAAGTAAAAGGAGAATGTATGTTACCTGGATCTTCATAATCATTTATCGGGGTATTAGTTTGGTTTTGTGATAGATCATTCTCAATTCCTTCGAGTCAAGTTTCTTTTATTATAAAGCTGTAGTTCAGGTTTTTACTTGTCAAGTCAGTCTATAGTGGTTCTCCCCCTGAAGAACTCTCCACACTTGACGTCAAGAGTTAGCTCATAACTTTGGAATCAATGGTGTTTGGGATAGGTTAAGTGTCCCAAAAATTATCTTAAGGTTGGGGACTCCCTCTAAAGAGAATTTTGGCTAAAAAAAGGTTGATTTTCCAAAAACAGACATATCCATACTCTCAAAATACCTTTTAGTCGAAGTGTCAAAACATTTGTAAGCCTTCCTATAGGAGACAGCCTACAAAAATGCATTTAACAGCTTTAGGATCAAGTGAAGTACGAGTAGAGTTGGGATTATGAACATAAGTAGTGCAACCAAATAATTTAATTGGTAAGTCAGAGAAAAACCGAACAATAGGAAATCTTTTTTTAAAATTATTTAGAAGAGTTTTTAAATTCAAAACCTAAGAAGCACGAACACCGACACGAGATACGACACACCAGTTTTTTAACATATAGGATACAACATGCATAGGACACGACATGCAGAGGACACGTTCTTTTTTTAATTTTTTTGGTAGGTAGTTGGAGTAAAGGAGCCACTAACCTATCAAAACGGACTGCAATATTCCTCCACCACTGTTTCTTGCTTGATTATGAGAAATTGCCCACAAACTGAACCTTGGCATGATGAGCCAAATCGGATCAACAATCTTCGTTTCATATCATTCCAATTCAAAATTGGTTCTCGTTTGTCTGTGGCTTGGTACCAATTGAGAGCCGCTGCTTCGAAGCTAATGCTCCGCTGCTTTGAAGCTAATGACTGTCACTGTTAATTTTTTGGAATCAGTAAGTTTATGGATTTGTAAGTAACGATCGGATTCATTGAATACTGACATCTCAAACTTGTTTAATTTGCTATGATCCTGTTCACCCTCATTATTGTCTGAATGCATTGCTCCTATAGCCATAAATAGGTTCCACTGTGTTTGCCACTGTCGTATTCTTAATTTCCTCATTCGATTCCGAATTGGAAGGGCGATCTGACAATCCAACACCAGAAACTAGAGAAGCCAATAATGTTTGAGTGTCATCTGCATTCCTTCGTTGTTGTTCCAACTGTGCTATAAGGATAAAGCGTTGAACAATCTTAAGCAAGTGCAAGCAGCGTTTCTTCAATTTGTGGTAACTTCTGAACATCTACTTAAATCCTGGCAATTTCAAAATCAGTTACGCCTAACCGTTCTTCAATTTTCTTCTGTGCCACCTTTCCTATCATCCCCAGGTTGAGGGCTCTTATACCAGTATGATAGTTACTAAAGTAAAGTTCTTCTATTATAGATAATTTACTATTACATAGACCATTCCTCCCACACGAGAGAAACCCAAACACTTCAAACTAAAAGACTGTCTACCCATCTGCTAACTTAACTTCTTATTTAAACACATAACATAGCAACGGTAACATAACTTCCTTCATAACCAACTACTAACCACCTGAAGACTGAAACTAGTCAAGATAAATGCCCAAAACTACCCAAGATAATCATTCTTACTGTTGGATGATTCTCCCAACTCAATAATAACTACTTCTTTGCCCTTTTTGCCCCTGCGAGCATACTGATGTATAATCAGTGGCCTATCAAATACATTTTGCTTTTTATTTTATCTAGAGCCTCTTTAAAGCTTGGATTACGTCTTATGTGGTTTTCGCAGTACTTGGCGCCAGGATAATACTATTGTTCAGAAATGTATTTGACATCCTAACAGAACCAAGATCATAACATAGAAAAGTTTGCCTTTCAAGCTTGATATAAGTAAACAAAAATATATACATTCTTACCTTCTTATTATTATTAATATTCGTGCATAGAAAATTCGATCATAATATTGCTTTAATTGGTAGAATTTTGTTATCTTAGTGCTCTTTTATGTCTTTTTCCTTTGCCACTCAGATCAGAAATTGCGTGGAGGGATGCAAAATATGCTCAAATATATGAGTACCTTCGGGAAGAGTACGAGGTCACCCAGCGCTTTGGGAATCTAGATTTCAAATTGAAGTTTGTGGAGGTAATTTCATTCTATTCCATTCATTCCTTCAAAGTGGTTTTTTCCGTATAGTTGAGCCTCTTCTCTTGAACGTTCTTCTTAAATATCGTGGCAATAGCCAACTTGAAAGCAATATTATCTATTTTTGGTTATATGCAATGGAAAATGTGTTGAGAGGACGTGTAACCTCGTGAAAACTTTCGTATTTTCTTTAGTATTCTTTTTAAGGGAAAGAAAACCAATTTATACTAAATGTTGTATTAACTAAATCTCTCAACTTTCACAAGTGAATGAATTTAAATCCTTCATTCTTATTTCATTTTAAAATCGTTAAATCGTTAATGCATAATATTCACACATGTACAAGGCTTTAAATTCAAGGATTGGAACGTATTAAATCAAATGGATACTAGCAGCTTCTGATTAATTTTATTGGTTTTATCATATTCTTGTCCACTCTTTCTTCACTTATTTAGAAAAAGTTACATAACAACTTTTCCTACTGCTTCGGTAGAATTTTAGGAAAAGAATTTTTTTATTTAACAGTTTGGATGGTGGATATTATTTCGTGGGTATGAGCATTATTATCCCTGGACATTTAGATCCCAATGTTCAAGAATTAAATGTTTATTTTTTTTAAAGAAGAAGAATAAAAAAAATTAAAATATTGACATCAATATTCTAATCCGTGGTGAAGGGACGTGGTCCTATCAAAAGCTAGCTACTATTGTAGGAGAATCAATTCATAGTTCTTCAAGGAGTGAAGTTTTGAGGACTCTCTTTATTTAATTAGTTTAGAATGTTTCTTTAAGAAATTGGTTCTGCTAAATTGTTTCCAAGTGTTTGTGCTGTCCATCTGAAGTTTGTGTATTCTGAAGCTGACCCAAAATAATGCAAATGAAATCAGGGAGTGGTGTGTGTTCCTTTTCCAAAAGCCGAGCTAAGGAAAAAATAATCAACATTCTCATTGTGATTTCCTTATTTAAATCTTTAACCTAGATTCTTCCACTTATATCATACTCACTGGAAGGAGGTTCTTTTACTTTTATGGAAATGATATTTCTTGAGATAGAACAGTGTTTAATTCTTCTCTAATAAATTTGCACCTTCCTTGCAGCATAACATTCATTTTCTTCAAGAAGTCCTCCAGAATAGGAAATCAGATCTCTTGGAATGGTGCATCATTGGCCTATTGAGCATTGAAAACATTATATCATTATATGAGATTGTTAAGGATTCAACTCCCATGCAACTCTGATTTGCCAGCGTCGCGGATGCAATTTTTGATCTGCAATTAGTAAAGTCTAATTTTGTTTTTTGTTGTACTAATTATTTTATCATAAAGATAATAATCTGATTTTCTTATATTTTTATTTGATCCTCCAGCTCTCCATATTACATTATGCTCATGTTGTCTTACATTATTGCATTATATATATAGATGCGCATAAACATACAACTATTGTAACTCGAACAAAATTCAGTTGGAGAAATTCATTACTATTTTACCTTCTAGTTTTCTTTTATGTAAATAACTATTGAAAAGTTTCCTAAAGTATGTTGATGTTGAGCCATAGCAAGTACTTTTAGAAGATGCAACTTATTCTCTCTAGGGAGAGATTCTTGAAACTGATCACAGATACAAAATTGTGTACATTTACAATAAGTTTAGGAATATTGTAATAGGTAGCAAAATAAGTTGAGATATTTTGCAAATGTGTCTTCCAGATTTCTACTATTGCAAATATGAGAAAGAATTCAAGTTATGATTTTGGTTATTTCTTTATATCCATTTATCTTCTTGATGAACCTAAACAAAGTTCCTACTTTCTCTTTTTTTTTTTTTTCCATTTGCATGCATGATCTTTTTCTCCTCTCAACATTTTTCTTCTTCGCAAGTGTGGTCTCAATCCTTATTTTCTTTGTCTTGACCATGATCAATAACTCAACTTTGAGGCGGTAGACGGTGTGGTGTTTGAGAAATTGTCAAGTGATTTTTATTATCTAATATGAAGTGTATGATAACATTCTTAGATCTATAAATTTACAAATTATTTACATCTGCAAACCTTTTATCAAAATAACAATGGACAGCAACAACGAGACAGTCAATTAATACATTATATAGCAAGTCTTCCATTTCGGGGAACAACTAACTATAGTCAAATTCATCACCATCTTCTCACAATTTCTGCCATTTTACAACAACTCCATAGGTCTTCCGCAACATTCCAAGTCAGTAGCTAATCTTAAGTACAAAAGTTCCTATGAGGGAGGCATAGTAGCTCTAAAATTTCTCATCCCACAAAAGTGTGTGTTGACGGACGATTAGAGAATTCGTCCAAGGAAAAGACTTAGAATTTTGAGGATTCATCTCAAGTTCAGTAGAGTTGTAATTTTCCTGTATTTCATTTTATTTGATTGAATTTATTAATGAAATATTTCGTTTATAATCACTTTTTGGTTCACTGTGGTTTACACGAGATCTTTATAGAGAAATTTAATTTGTGAACTCCAACTTGTATTAATAATGTATTTATGTTGATTTGATGCAATGAGTCATTTGATCTCCTGATTCTCTCTCACTTAGATGCTTATGCTTGATTTGAGGAGAAGAGAGCACGTGACGTTCTTGAAGTTGGAGTCTTGAAAGAAAGTTTGTATCTTCAAATGAAGGGAACTCCAGTATCTATAGAGTTCTTTAGTGGCTTTTATGAACTTGAGTCTGGTTGATTTATGGACTAGAGCTAAATTAAATTTATTTTTTTGGCTCGATTGAATTTTAGTCTTAACCGAGTAAATAATATTAATTAAACTAAAATAATTAATTTGATCCAAACATGTGTATCATCCAAATTAACAAATTTATATTTTTTTTCAATTTTAATTTGGGACACATGTCAATTTTTAATTAGTCTTGAATTCAACGATAATGCGTGATTGATCTAAAATTTTTTATTCTACAACTATAATAGTATTGGGGAATTGCCAAAAATAGGCCAAAAATGGGGTAGAAAAAGAGTTTTAGGATTGATTGTAAAAAAGTTGAGATTTAGGACAAATTTTGGGTAGAGGGATTTAAACCCGAGACCTCTTGGTTCTAAGTACATACATACAGGCGTTAGTTGAGCTTGGTTGACAATTTCTATACTTTTTTAAGTAACAAATAATTGGAGAAATTTTGTGGCTATATTTATGATTTTTCTCAAAGAACTTAAGGATCTTTATTTCCATTTCTATATATTGTGGGAATTTTTGCAGACATTGATATGGGTGAAACAAAGAAAGTAACCGAACAAACTAATATTGGACAGTTGGAGTTCAGCCCTGCACGACCCTTTGACAAAGCCCTTCCCTCACTTCTAGCCACCATTGTCCATTGTTCACACCTAACACAACCTAGTGGTAGCATGTCACTTCCTCCTTGCCAGCCAGTTCACCCCAGCCTGTAGGTCAGTCAGCCTGTTATAAAAGAAAAAAATCAATTTTTATGTTCTCCCCCAACCGACAGTGAGCTTCACGGTGACATCTATTCTAATCTACACTGACTTTCACCCTACTTCGACCACAACCAGACTTTCATAGTTAATAGGGTGGTAATTTTGCTGGTTTCGACATTATGTACATGCATGAGTTTAATCACCCCTCCCTCCTCTTTTCCTTTTCAGTTATGAGATTAAAGTGAGGGAATGACAAGAGAAGATCATGAACCAACGAAAATTACAGGTAATTATTGTTTTTTTTTTTTCCTTAACTCTTTTTAGCCTTTGGAAATATTTAGCAAAGAACTCATGTATGATCTGCATTGAGACTGTTCTTGAGTTGCTTTCATCAGACAAGTTTATGAAGTTCTTGTTGTTGGTTTGTCATGATTTTGTTTCAATTTTTCTGGGAAACTAAGAGTTGTTACTCTTGATTTTTTTTCGAGTATTTCTCAGTCTAAGAGTAATTTATCACTAAGCACATGATTTTGTTGGTAACATGCAAGATACAACCTGAATGGAATATCAAATACCATAATGTATTTGTCAGATCATGCAAGACAACTATACAAGCAGATAATTATGCTTATAGTAGCAATCGGCAATAAAATTATTTTTAAAATTTATTTCAGTGTTCTAATTACCTTGTTATCCTAATTCCTATCTTCTTTCGCCTTGCAGATGTGTTGAAATTTGTTGTCAGAATCTGTTTGAATGATGAACTTCATGCATACAATTGTTGTGGTTGTCACAACTGGAATCTATTAAACAAAATCAAATACTTGATAATAACTACCTCTCCACACTGTTATGTTTCTTGTTTTTTCGTTTTCAATAATTTGATCGGTTTTAGACTTTTGATTTATTTTCAATTAGAAGTAAATGAATGAAGGAAAAAGATAACAGAAAAAGTTGATTTTACTTTTACTATCATTTTCCTATGCTTTTTAGTTTATGGGGATAGATATTTGTTGGTGTTCCTTTTCTTAAGTTAGAAGAAAAAAGTTGGGGCATAACTTTACATGGACAATCAAGTCATTTTTTTTCTTAATTTGTGTCTTTTATAGCT
The DNA here is from genome assembly GCF_000004075.3 of Cucumis sativus. Taxonomy (NCBI): domain Eukaryota; kingdom Viridiplantae; phylum Streptophyta; class Magnoliopsida; order Cucurbitales; family Cucurbitaceae; genus Cucumis; species Cucumis sativus. Next base: position 16,550,967 of record NC_026656.2, on the reverse strand, counting down.
AAAAGAAGAAAACTTAAGAATTACATATAAGTAGTATAAAGTCCTAATATAAGCTTGATAAAAAAATTTCCTTTAATTTTTACTCTGTTTATAAACTTATGAGGTTACAAATTGCAATATATTTTCTAATACCATATTATGAATAATTTGGATAGCTGGTTGTGTTTGAAAACTGTATCTTCTTCCATCGTCATTGGTTTATCGTTGCTTTCTTTTCATTTTTGTTAAATTTCAACAAATATCAAGTTGATGTGACTTTTATTGTAGGATATGGGTAATGTTTACAATTTCAAGGATTAGAACTTTTCGTTTATGTTGTTTATCAGACCTTCTATACATCTCTACAATTATATGATCTTTATGGTGAATACATTGTGCAAGGCCGTATATTATAAGATCAATACTGTTTTTTAAAGGAAAGAAAAATATATAATGTGCTACACACCAAATTTTCTTCAAAGAAAAAAAAACAAATTAAATATGTTCCATACTTTCTTTTTGTAGTTTGTGATCCTAGCTAAACTCAGGTTAAAGAGTTATGTTTATATTTGTATATTTGAATGGAGTTAATTGCAAATACAACGATTAGATACAAAATATTTGCATATGTAACACATATTGTATTGCTAATATAAATATATCACTCATAGATTTTGCTATAATTATACTTGTTTAAACATACTAATACACACTTAATCTTCTTAGTTCAATAATGGTATGGAGTGGAACAAACTTCCTACGTTAGGATAAAAGGGTCACACAAATTACCTTCGTAGTAAACTTACTTTTGACATTATTCATTTAACTTAGGGTAAGTATAATGGATTAGCAATTTTATGAATAATAATTAAGTATATAACAATATCTTTTAAAAATTGTAAATGTAGCAAAATATATTTGTGATAGATTTATATCGTTAATAGACTCTTATGGCTTATAAGCGAATGACATATGTGATTTAAAATAACTGCAGCAATTAGTTTAAAATGTTGTTATATATCTACGAATTTCTTAATTGTTATATTCATTTGTCATTAGTTGTATTTAAAAGGGATGACCAGAAAAACATTAAAACAAGAGGTTTACTTTTGATAAAAGAAAATTTTAAATTTAAATTGCTAAAATAGCAAAATGTGCATGTCTAAGTGAAAATTATTCAACAATAATCACGGTCGAACTCAAACTCCCAAAAACAATGATTACATTTATTCCCTAATTTGCTAATTCATTTTGGATTAGGTTTATTTTTGACAACAATAAAAAAATTGAGGTGTGGAACAATGATATTATAAATGCCAAAGAGTAGTTAAGATGCAAAATATAAATTTATATTTGCAATATTAGGTCAAAATGAATGATAATTTAGTTAGATTTTTGTCAAATAAATAAAAATGTGAACCATACCAAAAGCAAATATAGATGCTTTTTTATTATTGAATTTTCATAGAATAAATAATAAAAAAAGTAGAAAATATTTGCCTTTTAACTTTTTTTTTTTAATTTTCATACAAAATATTTAATCCAAAAATTAAATAACTCTCCTCCACGGTCAATTTTCTTTTCCCTCTTCTTCAACCTCAACGGTCTCTTTTATTTCAAATTTCTTTCCCCTTTTTCTTCTCCATCGGTTTACTCTGCCTCTCATCTCCCCTTCTCTTCTTCGTCTTCCTCAAACCCTGCGATTTCCTATCTCTCAAATTCCGTTTCGCTCTTCCTATACCTCCAAAATTTCGCTCTTCCTCTCTAACGTGAAGCAGCCAAGAAACTCTATCTTGCGACATACCCATCTCGTCGATCCACCACTTTCTTCTTCTTCTAGCCTTAACGGTGCCGAAATCAAGGGCGCAGACCCCCTCGGAAACCCAAGTCTTCCAAAGAAAATTCTCCACCTCAGATCGGTTTTCGATTCCAAATCCTGAAGAGCCCGCTTCCACCTAGGCCTCCCTCTTCTAACCCGACCGTTCCTGAGAGTTCGCTATCACATACTGCTTTTACCTGCAATCCCGATCCAAGGTAATGCTAAAATAATGTTGCTAATATCTGGAATATGGTATTACTGAATTTAGTAAAAATAAATAAATAAATAAAAGAAGTATACCTGTAACAACTAACAGTTGTGAGCACTGTCGGAAAAAGGCAATGAATTTGTAAATCGAAGTGCAGATAGTTCTGTTGTTTAGGATGGAAAAGCATGAGTATCACGTTTCTATATTCAACGGACTGGTACTTGTAAAATTTAGGCTCATAATCATTTTATTGTGCAGAGACTGGCAGATGGTTTAAGTAGCTGGTTCCGGAGGCAGAAGCTAACAGGTGCAGCTGGGGAGCGCTTGAAGGAAGCACGCAATATCAACCGATCACTCTCACAACTCGGGTAACCGATCAAAACTATTGGGAGATATTTCAAATTTCATTTAAGCAGTGATCTTTCCAATGATTTTTTTCTTTATTTATTTTGTAATGTCAATTAGTTGGCTAATTATTTATCAGAATGCTTGTTGATATCGCTGCATGTTTTATTTTGTAATGTTTGTACTTTTTAGTTGTGATTTGTGAATATGCTAGGATTGATTTGATTTGCTCTTCTGACTGTTAAGATCGGAATGATGTTGCTCATCTGAAAGAAGGCAGCATCATGTGCTTGAAGACTTGTGGAGTATGGAGAGTGAATGGTCAAATTTGAGGAATCGTATCTGCTGGCTTTGTAGTCCAAACAGGTTGTCTGGCTAACTTTCTTTTTCTCATTTTCAACCAATTAGGATAGCTGTCATGTTTTTTGAATTCCTTGCCATTCTTGAGTAGTAACTTCGCATTTGTTTATTAAAAGGTTTTAATTAAGATTATGGTGTTCATAACTTTGTAGTGTCACACTAAATAACTTAAAAGAGTTAGTTTGACAGTTGACAAACATGATAGTAATGTGATAGTGAGTGCAAGGGTAAAAAGAGCTGCTTCTGTTGGGTTAAAGGGATGTTTGTGTTTTTTAGTGTGATGTGTTTTGTTTTCAAGTTCGTTAGTAGACGTATTACTTAATTGAGCATTTTGATACCATAGCCAGTGTAGGGGAAGATGAATGGAGGGTGCTATGAGACTAGTTAAGACTTATATGTATCCTAATTTTAGTAATATATAAAATTGAGAGAATTTCCTTTGATTTTCAGGAACAATGATGAATAATCAATGAAAAATGAATGAAAAGGTTTATCCATGCAAGCTTCAAACCAAAGTCAAGGATATCGATCCTTCCAGGGGAGTCCAAAGTTCCAAGATTGTTTATCCATGCATCATTTTGTCGATCTACTAAGATTAAATTGTCTCGTTGTAGTTGCAAGACTGGAACAATAGACGGCAGTTTACACCACCCAGTGACTTCCATGCTGACGCGATGAATGATTATTTCATTTCACAGGTAATTGTTCTCAATGAATGTTTTGGTTCTAACGACCTGCTATCTGATCGTAATTCTAATTATTTACTTGGCCTTGTTTCTTTGTAGGCAGTGATAGAAAATACCAGAGCAAATGATATACACAAGCGAGTTCCCTTTTTAGTACCGTTTACTAGCAGGGTTAAGATTTTCACTGTAAGCAAGTTATTTTTTTGGTTTCCTTATCCACAATATTGAATTTCTTGGACGACTGTTAGTTATAGAAATATGTAAGATATTTTTTATTTATGGTTACTTTCTCTATAACTCATTTCACAGACACAACTAGCAGCAGCTAGGCAAAGGAATGGATCTCTTGCTGTTTTTGCCAGAAACCGGTTTAGAATTCGACGAAATCATATATTGGAAGATGCTTTCAGTCAGATGAGTGCATTGTCTGAAGTTGATCTTCAAGGATCGGTAATTTCAGACTTCCATGATTTATGAAAAATGAAATTGTTATCTTACTTTTTTCTATCTTTTTCTTTGCCCTCGTGAAAACGACCCCTTCCCTTTCTGCATCCTATAGTTGCAGAGTTACTTGTAATTGTTTATTAGTTTTTTCTTGTTTGTGTTGGGTCAATTGCTTCACTTTTCTGCATGCAGATACGTGTGTCTTTTGTTAATGAATTTGGAGTTGAGGAGGCAGGAATTGATGGTGGTGGTATTTTTAAAGATGTCATGGAGAACATTACAGGCAGCCTTTGACGTGCAGTATGGTTTATTTAAGGTTATCACGACATTCCTTATTATTAGCATGGCATGGCTTTGTTAATCCTGTAGTATTATTGGATAACATGAAGCGTGATGAGACAGCCATAGTTGTTTGAAATCGCTTTTCAAAATAAAAATAGTTGTGAGATCACATTTCAATATAAAAATTGGTTGCTTGAAATCTTTTCATAAAATTTCAGTAATATGTGGGTATGTATTGTTCATTTTTTCTAATATAAGTTATTTTCTGCTTGGTAATCCAGCAAATTGCTGACCATTTGCTCTACCCCAATCCTGGTTCGGGAATGATACATGAGCAACATCTCCAGTTTTTCCATTTCCTCGAAGTTCTTTTGGCAAAGGTATGGCCATAATTCCCAATCATACATGGAATTTACTTTGGTTGATTAGTTTTTTCTTTTTTTGGATAAGGATATCCTGGTCTTGGCCTTATCGTGGAAGATTTTATATATCTTTCACCCCATACTTTGGTTGAATTTTGGAACATTAATGTATCGCCTGACATTCATAAATACAATGTCATAATTTGAAATCTGCTGTCTTCCTACATTATGCATGTTTTTCTGTTATTGAAGTTGCTGCCCGGTTGTGCTAAAAGTTCTCAAGCAGTCATGCTAAAAGATCTCAATCACATTAAATGATTTTTGACAGGATGTTGTTGTTTTACCCTTCTTCCTGTAGGTCATGTTTGAAGGAACTCTTGTTGATATACTTTTTGCAACATTCTTCTTGAGCAAGTTAAAACAGAAGTAAGGTTTTTAAA